>NC_081413.1:10177452-10374952 GCF_030272615.1 Cryptomeria japonica | reverse complement strand
AAAGCTAACACAACCAGTGACAGATGATGATGGGTTCACATGTCCTACAGGTTCAGTTGTTGTTGTGGGAACTTGGTTGGGAACATACATGATTAGAAAGAATGGCATAACTGCATTTGAAGACTATGAGAGACACAAAACCATTATAATGTATTCACACCTTATTATAGCTACAAATGTCAAGTTGTTGAAGCATCAAGCAAAACCGAAGACCAAAGAGCTATGGACAGTGACTACTACTGATCATGAAGCAATACTGGATAGTCTTAAACAAAGAGATGACCCTTCAGGTACACTTGAGTAGTAGTTCTTTAATGGTGCCTTATTTTTTTATCATGCTTTTCATTTCAAACAATGATCATTAAACCTTAATGTTCAAGTTTGTTACGTGTATATTAAGGATGTGTTCAAAATGCAGGTCTATTGATGAACGCTTTTTTTTGGCAACATGGTTTTTGCATGCACATAGTGAGTACACTCGATATAATTGGAAGGGACGTATTTTTGCAACACGACTTATTATCATGCATTTGATGAGCTTTACAATTTTTGTTATTAGAGAACACTATTTGATAATTTTTTATGATATAATTATCGCATAACCTTTATGCTCATGAAGGTATTTTTTGATGATATACAACAGTATCACATTACGATTTTTGCGTCAACATAGTGGGTTCTGTTGATATAATTCGAAGGGACGTATTTTTATGGTATATGATCCCACCTTTTCATTTATTATCATGCATTTCAGTTGAAGTGATTATCATAAATCCATTATGTTCATCCATGCATTTTATGTTTAGACTAACAATTCTTAAAAATACAGGTTCATGCTAGATCATTCATCGTTGATGAGACCCTCTCTTGGTGATGGTACATATTCCTTTGTGCATTAATGAGATTAAATTGTGGGTCTTGTTGTATTTATTATCATGAAGATGATTCAAATGCATGTGGCCAGGACACATCTGCAGTGGATCAAATTGTCATGACAGATGATCTATTGAATCAAACATTTGACATTGATAGTTAGGTAAATAGGTTAATGTTGGGCCTTCAACATCAACACCTACTAGTCAAAGTGGTCATCGAACTTTCACTTAGGTAACCTTGTCTATTTTTATTCATTAATGGTTTATAAAATAAAGTCAGCTAGATTTTGGCAATTGAATAACATTGTTTCATTTTCAGATGCTGACATCAGATGCACCTAATATTCTCTCCACAATGGAGCATGGTGTTCTCTAGCAATAGCATCTTTGATGCTTTTGACAGTAGTATGAGTCAGATTAATAAATTTCTAATTTGATGCTTCCCACAGGGCTTTGCAACTTCAGATTGTGAGTGTGCCCCTGTTACAAATGAATTATACTTTAATCAACATAGATGGTCTATGATGGCTTTTTTGTAAGACTATATGGTTTTATTACATATAATGTACTTTAATCGACATATAACAATATCCAAGTGGTGGTTGGCATGAGCTTGAATATGGTAAGTTGTATGCATCTTGAAGTTGAATATGATATGTTGTATACATCTTGAAGTTGAACTTTGATTAGACTTTGTCAGCATTTGATGAATCATAAATGTCATTTTATTATTAATCTTGTGAGTGTGAGGTGTAGGAATAAATATCAATTACTTTGAAAGTCATGGATGGTTGTCCTCATATGATAACCACCAGATGGTTATGCCTTATGAAGAAAAGCTGAACAGATAATAACTAATTGAGAAAATCAATTCAAATCCATAATCTAGAGGATACTAATAACAGATCTTTGTATATTTATTTTTTCTAATAATGAAACAGGTACAACTATATTGAGATAAAATGAAGCTTTTCTCTCATATGAAGATGTCACATTGGCAAATTGGTCTTTATTATAATACACAAGACATAAGTAAAATCAAAATGCTCTCAGGGTACAGTTTTGGACTTGAACCATATTGCATAAATCTCAAGGCTTCAACTTGATTATCATTAAAGGTTTCTGATTGTTTACAAAATATCCCTTCATATCCCTTCATGAATGTCACATGCGTAGGGTATGACCCCGAGCGTCGGATCGAGTGGGGGGGGGGGGGGGCAAAGCAGGAGCATGCGTAGGGTAATAATGCCTAACTGGACATGTCAGAGCTGATGATTTGTCATCGCGACGAGCTGAATAAGAAATCGACCAGGCGACAACATTCCATTGAGTGAGACTGACGACTTTTTCGCCAACCAAAAAATTGCTGCCCTAATAAAACCGTAGGGCAACTTGAAATACCGAGATAGGCTTTTGTAGGGACCCCTCTCGTGGCCCCATAGGTTCAAATGGATTGTTCATAGGTGCCATAGATTCCAAGTTAGGGCCCATCAAAGTTTGACAATTTTGAGCACTTAGGGCGCTCAAGGGATGATGCCGGTAGGGTATGACCCTGAGTGTTTGATCGAGTGGGGGGGAAAAA
Source organism: Cryptomeria japonica (assembly GCF_030272615.1). Classification (NCBI taxonomy): domain Eukaryota; kingdom Viridiplantae; phylum Streptophyta; class Pinopsida; order Cupressales; family Cupressaceae; genus Cryptomeria; species Cryptomeria japonica. Next base: position 10,372,495 of record NC_081413.1, on the reverse strand, counting down.
GAGGAGCATGTATGTACAATAAAATACAAACGACTAGGTGCAATAATATATGTACCGTCAAGCTATCGAGGCCAAATGAAATGGCCGACAAGGTGCCCTCCTGAATCTGTCTCAACTCATCCTCGGTCATCAACTATTAAATAGACCATGTAAATAAAAATTAGTACTTAATATTATCTAATTTATAAATATTTAATTAAAATATAACATGAACTGTGAAAACACAAATCTTACCAATACATCATCAATGTATGATGACGGTGCCTCCTCGCCTCTAGCATGTGAGGACTCCCCAGGGTATCCTCCAGTCTGTGTAATAACCTCTGGTGCATCATGCATCTCATGCACCTCGTAATCTGCACTGTCCACAACAGGATCAACGGGCTGTCCAACTGGACCCAAGCATATGTGCCCACACATGACACAACTATGGGGCACACATATGTGTGGAGTTGAGGATGACGTGTCAGCACCACCCGATGCACCGCTACCATCAAAAGTAGGCTGAGCTACTGATGCAGCCTGAGAAACCAAAAGGCTACTCAAAGAGTGAATAGCCGATATGGTCCATGAAGCCGCGTCACAAATGATATCAGGATGCTGAACTGCAGGTGGGGGATCAACAGGAGGAGGGGGGACATATGGGCCCTGGACTACTCTGACTACCCTAGGTCTATTTTGGGGTATACCTAAACCTACACCCTGGAAAGGTTGGATGTCAAAGTAGTTCAGATGTTTCTGTAAAACAAACTCAGCATACAATTTTTTTATGAAATAGAAGGGGATATCAAAATTGTTGTTGGGTGGTTTGTCGAAAACCATCCACCAACGATGCCAAAAGTTTTTCACAATCCCATCATTTGTGCACCATTTGATAGAAAGTTTTGTTTTTTTGGGATCTACAGGCTGACCAGTATGGGGATTGACAAACAATGAGGCGATTTCGGCTTTGGATATCTGAAGATCCTTGATATCCTTATACGACAAGCAATCTGCATATTTTTCCTTCATAGAATCTCGTCACAAAAGGGCGGCATCGTGCTCCTCAGTCATGGTTTCCATACTTTTTACGATCAACGTGAGAGGATCAAACAATGGGTTTAGACGAGGGATCCTATGATATACTTCTGCAATCCCCCTCAATTCATTCAAATTTTGTGCAATCAAATCTTGAATTGAGGGGGGGTTTGGTAAATGAGGGTTTGGTTGTTGCAGTTGTGGTTGGTCAATGTTTTCATTGTTATCTCCCATTTTTAACCTAATTGAATGTAAATAATTAAATTTAGTTAACAAATTCAAACAATTAGGTATTTGATTTTAAAAAAACCTAGTTTTCATGAAAAAAAACCATATTTTCAATGAAAAATCAAATAAACATTCACAAAAAATACAAAAAATGAATGAAAATGATTCAAAACGACAAAATTCTTACCTCTAAATCTATTTTTTAGCAAATTTTTGTCAAAAAACCGGATATCGGATGGAGCGGATATCGGATTTTGACAAATTCGCGTGACCCGTGAGTTAAAAATGACTCACGGGACAGTCGCTGTCTAAATATAAAAGTCTCAGAAAATCGGATATCCGATGGATATCCGATTTTTATCAGATATCCGATTTCAACACTTAAATTATTTTTAAATAACATATATAATATAATAATATATTATATAATATAATAATATATTATATAATATAATAATATATTATATAATATAATAATATATTATATAATATATTATTGTATTATATAATACGTATTGTATTATATTATATATATTATAATATAATATAATATAATATTATATTATATATTATATAATATTGTATTATATTATATTTAATATAATATTATATATAATATAATATTATATTATATTAGATATAAGATTATATTATATTATATTATATTATATTATATATAATATAATACAATATTATATAGTATATAATATAATACAATATTATATTATATAATATAATATTATGTTATATTATATTATAATATAATATAATACAATATTATATTATATTATAATATAATACAATATTATATAATATATAATATAATTTAATATTATATTATATAATATAATATGTATTATATAATACGTAACATATTATATATTTTTTAAATTAAAATTACAAATAAAAATCGGATATCCGATAAATCGGATATCGGATCTTATCGGATATCCGATTTTATCCGATATCCGGTTTGCATAGGTAATTACCAGGCCAAGGTGTACTGACACCTAGGCCAAGCAAAAAGTCAACACAGATTTTCGCGTTTTTAGGCGAGTGAGGAAGGCTATTTTTTTCACATCGCCACTTTTTGGCCCCCCTTGATCCTGCACTAACCCACCTACGGATAAGAATGTTATTCTTACTAAATGGGTGTTCAGAAATAAATTGAATGAAGCCAGTGAAGTTGTTAGAAATAAAGCTAGACTGGTTTGCAAAGGATAATCTCAAAGAGAAGGAATTGATTATGAGGAGACTTTTTCTTTGGTGGCCAGACTTGAAGCTGTTAGACTATTGCTTGCTTATACTTCTTATAAAGATTTCAAGGTATATCAGATGGATGTCAAATCTGCCTTTTTGAATGGTGATCTTGAGGAATAAGTTTACATTGAGAAACCTGATGGATTTTCAATGTGAAATGATGGAGACATGGTATGTAAACTGAAGAAATCTCTTTATGGATTGAAACAAGCCCCTAGAGCCTAGTATGCTAGACTAGACAAATATTTGTTGAAATTGAGATTTAGTAAAGGTGTCGCTGACAGTAATCTGGACTTGAAGATAGAAAATGATAACATCTTGATTGTTGAAGTCTTTCTTGATGATATTATCTTTGGAGGTGATGATGAATTGAGCAAGAAGTTTGTTGGTGATATGCAGAAAGAATTTGAGATGTCTATGATTGGTGAGATGAAATTTTTCCTAGGTTTGCAGATTTCACAAATTGGAAAAGGTATATTATTATCTCAAACTAAGTATGTGAAGGAATTGCTGAAGAAGTTTGGGTTAGATGACTCCAAACTGGTTGGAACTCCTATGGTGACTGGTTGTAAATTGTCTAAGAATGACGAATCTCCTAAAGCTAATCAGAGTTTGTACAGATCTATGGTTAGTCAACTGCTATATCTTACTCAGACTAGACCGAACATTATGCATGCTGTGTGCATGGATGCCAGATATCAAGTTGATCTTAAAGAGAGTCATGTCACTGCTATTAAGAGGATATTCAGATACCTGAAGGTAACTGTGGACTATGGTTTATGGTATTCGAGGAGTGATGATTTGGTGCTATGTGCCTACACTGATGTAGATTGGGCTAGTGATTTTGATGATTGGAAGAACATTATCAGTGGGGCATTCTTTTTGGGTAAGAAGTTGGTTTCATAGGATAGTAAGAAACAAGATTCAATGTCCTTATCTATCGCTGAAGTTGAGTACATTGCTGCTGCTAGTAATTGCACTCAGGTAGTCTAGATGAAGTAAATGTTCAAGGATATCAAAGTTATTTATGATGAGCCTACTATTATATACTGTGATAATTCCAGTACTATTAACATGTCAAAGAATATGGTGCAACATTTAAAGACTAAGAATGTGTCAATCAAATATCATTAATTGAGAGAGCAAGTTAGTGAAGAGATGGTGAAGCTGGAGTATATATCTACAAAGGAACAAATAGCTGATATTTTCACTAAGCCTTTGCCTGTAGATACATTTGTCTATTGGAGAGACAAGTTAGGGGTATCCACCCCTCCTGATGAGAACTAGATGCATTGAGTTGCATCAATCTGGAGGACTTCACATCTTATCCTTTTATCCAGATTGGTGTGTTGGTGTTGCTCCTCTGCTGGAGTAGTCTGTGTTTTGGGGAGAGAGATTCATGTTTTATATTCTAAGGGGGTGAGTAATTTTGGTTTTCTGTTTTGAGATCTTTGGCATTATTGTCAAAGGGGGAGAGAGATCATGTGAAAACCAACTTTATTTGTCCTGATCTTAGGGGGAGTTTGTTGGAGATATCTTCTTTCTTTGCATTGATTATTTTTCACATTCATATGTTGCCATCAATGCCAAAGGGGGAGATTGTTGGATATTGTTGGTTATTGCTACTACTAGGATATGTTGTTGCCATTGATGTCAATATATTACTATGTATTGCTCTAGTGATTTCAGATTGGGAAGATCTTATGATCCGGTTTGTAGTTTGGTTTTGTTGATCACTGTTTTGCAGAATTTGGTATATGTATTCCAATGTGATCAGATCTTGTGCTAGGTTTTTGGGATATTTATTGGGATGGTCTTGTGTATCTTCATTTCAGATGGATCATGATTTGGTGCTCCACAATTTATCTTTCTTCGTGACAATTGCCAATTGGTTGTGTTCTTGTGCTTTCAAACGTTGATCGTTGAAGATTTGATAAGTGGTGTTGGTGCAGTTGTTCCTGATGATTCTAACATGATTGCTGGTGTTTCCTAGTCATGTCCTATTTGTTTTGGTGATTTGTATCAATCGTTGTGTGATTTATTGGTGGTTTCTCTGAACCGGTGATGATTTTCATGTTACGTAGTTTTTCCTAGTGGTGTAGTGTGTTGTGGTTGATCTTGGCATTATTTCTGGTGGAGATGAGATTTTGGGAATTTGTTTTAGGTCCATGTTATGCTATGTAAATCATTATATCGGTCCGGTGGTTGATCTTTGTATCGTGTGATGTAATTTTATAATTGAGGGTTGAGGGTTTAGACGACCTTGTTATCAAGGTTGATGAATTGTATATATAGGTGATATATTCATAATTTAGGTGTCGAGGTTATGTCTGCATTATCAGAGATAGGTTTATGTGAGAACAAGTAATTTATCCTTCGGTGTTGAGTTTGAGGAGAGGTTAGTGTTGCAGGGTAGACATCTATGATTAATTAGAACTTTAATCAGGCATTCAGAGATGTTATTCTTTCAGTTCATTTCTTCCGTATTGTAGTCTGAATCTTGTTGTAAGTCAGTGAGACTTCCTTGAGGGTTGTAGCCTTCTGAGCCATTAAATTTGAGTAGTGAGCTCTAGGCAGTGTACTTGAATGCATGTGCATTCCCCATTGTAATATTTTCACATACTACTGTAGAGTATCGTCTTACTGTGGGTAGGTTCCCACCGAGGTTTTTACCTTAATTGGGTTTTCCACGTCAAAATCCTAGTGTTGTTTGTTGTGCTTTCAATTTTCTTATATGTCTTATTACAATAGTTTATCTGATATGTGTTTTGTGATTAAGTTTTATATTCCGGTGAAGACTGATTCACCCCCCCCCCCCCGCTCTCACTTTTCCTTCTTGGCTGCTGCTAACAGTATGATGGTGGTATAGTGAGGTTTGGAGATGATAAAGCTTGTGTGATTCGTGGTAGAGGTTCTATTTCCTTTGATGATAAGCGTAATACTGATGATGTCTTATATGTTGAAGGTCTAAAGCATAATCTTTTGAGTGTTGGACAGATGGTTGACAAGGGATATCTTTCACTTGAATGCTGGTGAGAAAATTTGTTTGATTGTTCAGAATGATGAAAGTTGGTTGTGTTATAGAAGAATGTGTCATGTTAATTTTGACTGCATGATAAGGATATGTTCTACTCAAGCTGTTATAGATTTGCCTAAAATTGTAAAGCCTTGTAATCCATATGTAAAGAAATTTAGTTGGGAAAGAAAACAATAACTTCATTGAAAAGTAAGTTGTATACATCTAATGATTTATTGGATCTTGTGCACACTGACTTATGTGGTCCTACAAGAGTGAGAAGCATACAGGGTGACATATATTTTGTGTTGTTGATTGTTGACTATTATAGAATGATGTGGGTTACCTTGGTAAGGGAGAAATCAGAAGCACTGGAGAAATTCAAGATATTCAGATCTAAGGTGTAGACTGAGACAAGGTTGAAGCCGAAGTGTCTGAGATCTGTCAGAGGAGGAGAATTCACATTTGCTGAGTTTGATACATTTTCTGAGAGGAATGGAATTATAAGACAATTATCTGCTCCTAGTACCCCTCAGCCAAATAGAGTTGTTGAAAGGAAGAACATAACCATTTTGGATGTTGCTAAGACTATGTTGATTGAAGGAAATGTTGCACATACCTTTTGGAGAGAAACTATTTACACATTCAACCAGGTGTATATAAAAGATGATTATGGTAAGACTCCTTATGAGATATGGTTTGGTCATGTTGCTACATTTAGATATTTTAAAGTTTCTGGAAGCAAATGTTATATCAAAAGAGATGACGATATAGGGAAGTTTGATGCAAGATGTGATGAAGGAATCTTCTTGGGTTATTCTACTAAGAGCAAGACCTACTGGAGTTATATTATGAGATTGAAGAAGATAGTGGAAAGTGAAAATGTGAAGGTTGATGAATGTCATGGGAAGCGGATCAGAGCATGCACATATGAGTTTGATGACCAAGATGTTATTTCAAAGCCTGTACAAACTGAGATCTTAAAGCAGATTGCTCCAGTAGAGAGTTAATCCAGATATTTCTGCTATCGGTGAAGAAGTTCAAGAACCTAAGAATCAAAACAATTAGAAGACTCCAAAGTATGTGAAATTGAATCATTCAAAAAATTAGATTACTGGTGACAAAAATAAAGGTGCGATGACGAGGAGAAGGATTGTTGCTGAAGAGATATGTTTGATTTTTAAAATTGAACCTAAAGATGTTGTTGAAGCTTGTAAAGATGAGAATTGGATAAAAGCTATGTAAGAAGAATTAAATCATATTGAGAAGAATAATATATGGGAGCTTGTTTCGAGACATAAAGACAAGAATGTGATTGGCACTAAATGGGTGTTCTGGAATAATTGAATGAAGCCGGTGAAGTGGTAAGAAACAAAGAAATATTAGTATGTAAGGGATGTTCTTAGATGAAAGGAATTGATTATGAGGAGACTTTTGCTCAAGTAGCTAGGATTGAAGCTCTTAGATTACTGCGTAAAAGAACTTCAAGGTGTATCAAATGGATGTTAAGTCAGCCTTTTTGAATGGTGATTTGGAAGAGGAAGTTTACATTGAGAAACCAGATGGATTTTCATTATCAGATGAAGGAGACATGGTATGCAAATTGAAGAAAGCACTGTATGGACTGAAGCAAGCCCCTAGAGTCTAGTATGCTAGATTGGATAGGTATTTGATGAAGTTGGGATTCTATAAAGGTACTGCTGATGGTAATTTATACTTTAAGATTGATAATGATAACATTTTGATTGTTGAAGTGTTTGTTGATGACATTATTTTTGAAGGAGATGATGATTTGAGTATGAAGTTTGCTGATGATATGTAAAAAGAGTTTGAGATGTCTATGACAGGTGAGATGAAATTATTCTTAGCATTGCAAATTACATAGACTGACAAAGGCATTTTCATTTCTCAATCTAAGTATGTGAAGGAATTGTTGAAGAATTTTGGGTTAGATGATTCTAAACCTATTGGAACTGCTATGGTGACTAGATGCAATTTGTCTAAGAAAGATGAATCTCAAAAAGTTTATCAAACTTTGTATAGATCTATGGTTGGTGGACTATTATACCCGACTTAGACTAGACCAAACATTATGCATGCTAATTAGGTAGGTGATTTCATGTTGTGCTCTTATACCGATGTTGATTGGGTAGGTGATGTTTATGACCAGAAGAGAACTACCGGTGGAGATTTCTTTTTGTGGAAGAAGTTGGTTTCATGGTCCAGTAAGAAACAAGATGCTACATCTCTATCTTTTGTTGAAGCTGAATACATTGCTATTGCTAGCAACTGCACTCAGGGAGTTTGGATGAATAAAATGTTAAAGGATATTAGAGTTCTTTATGATGAGCCTACTGTTATATACTATGATAGTTCAAGTTCTATTAATATTTCAAAGAATCCGGTACTACATTCTAAAAAAAAAAGCATATATCGATCAAGTATCACTTCTTGAGGGATAAAGTCATTGCTGAAGAAGTCAAACAAGAGTATGTATCTACAAAGGATCAGATTCTAGATATCTTTAATAAGCCTTTGCATGAAGATACATTTTTCTATTTGAGAGACAAGTTAGGGGTCTCTGCCCCTCTTGATGAGAACTAGATGCATTGATATGCATCAATCCAGTGGACTTTAGAGTCTTATCTTCTTATCTGGACTGATGAGTTGGTGGTGCTACTCAGTCAGAGTAGTCGCTAATTGGTTGAGATGTTTAGGTGTGAGTTTATCCTAAGGGGGAGAGATTGTCCATCTTAGAGGGAGAGAATAATTATTTGTATTTTATCTTTGGCATTGTTGTCAAAGGAGGAGAGAAGCATGTGAGAAACTGCTTTATCTTTGGAGCTTTTTGTGCATGATCTTAGGGGGAGATTGCTAGAGATTATTGGTGTTGATTTATTCCTATGCATTGATTATTTTTCATATTCATTTATTTCCATAAATTCGAAATGGGGAGATTGTTGGATGTTGCTGCTGCTAGGATATGGTGGTGTCACTGATGTCAACATATTCTTGTGTTTTGGTGTTGCAGAGAGTTTTTTTGTCCATCCCATGATTGCAGTGAGTTGATTTGGTTGGTTTATCTATTTTCTATGTTGAATCAACTAAAGACACTTCTTTCTTTATTGATTTCATGATTCTATGCAGTGACTTGATCGAGTTGTAGATTCCGGTATGAAGTTTGATTTTTAGTGTTCAGTATTGCAATGTTCTGGTGTTTTATCCATTGTTATCTAGTATGATCATATCTTTGGTTGTGGTTTTGGGAGAGTGTTTGGGTTGTTCTTGTATATCTTCAGTTTAGATGGTTTATGACTTGATGCTCTGCAAGTTATCTTTCTTATCCGAGTTGTTGTCGCTTAGTGTTCTTGAGTGTTAGCGTGTTGATCGATGAAGATTTGATTAAGTGGTGTTGGTGGATCTATTGCTGATGGTTTTAACATTCTTGTTGGTGTTTCTTAATCATTTCCTATCTATTTTTGTTGTCCACATTGATCATTGTGCGTGTTGTTGAAGATCTTATGGGTCCGACGATATTCTTCAAGTTATGCGACATTTTCAGTGGTGTAGTGTGTTACGATTGATCTTGGTGAAGTTTCTAGTGGTGTTGCGTGTTCTAGGATTTGATTTAGGTCCATGCTATGTCATCTATGGTATTGTATTGGTCTGGTGGTTGATTTACGTGTATCGTGTGATGTAATTTTGTAATTAGGTGTTAAGGTTTGAGCCAACCTTGTAGACAAGGTTGATGCTTTGTATAAATAGGTGTTATATTCATGTAATTTGGATATGGGTGTTGTGTCTGCATTATCAGAGAGTGGTGTATTTACAAATAAGCGAATTCATATTTCGGTGTGGTATATTGAGTAGAGATTGTTTCAGGACAGACAAATGAGCTTAACCGAAACTGTCATAAGGAATTAGGAGATGTTATTATTTCAGTTTATCTTAACCAGATTGTAGTCTGAATATTATTGTAAGGTAGTGAACCTTCCTTGAGGGTTGTAGCCTTCTGGGTTATCATATTTTGAGCAGTGAGCTCTAGGCAGTGTGCCTGAATGCATGTGCATTACCCATTGTAATACTTACACATACTAGTGCAGAGTATCATCTTATTGTGGGTAGGTTTCCACCATTGTGTTACCCTTAACCGGGTTTTCCACGTCAAAATATTGGTGTTATATATGTTGTTATTATTGTATTTATCTTTATTCTTGTTGCAGTTGTTCATATATGAGATTATGCTTAAATTGTTTAATTATGTGAAAAGTGATTCACCCACCCCCGATCTCAGTTTTCCTTCATTGTTGTTGCCAACATGATCATGGTAAAAAATACCAAATGGTAGAGGAAGTGGGTAGGAAGGAGAATAGTACTCAATGATTATAAGAGAAAGGGAAGAAAATGAATAAGATAGCCACAAAGGGTCTAAGTGATGCAAATGAAGGGGATGAATAAAAAGATTGGAATTGCAATGAGGATTGAAGAAAGGTTGTTGGAACAAATTAAATCTAAGAACTGAGGCCCTATAAGATCTTCGAGCAAAAGAGTAAAAAGAGAACCTTGAATAAATCCAAAGTGAATGTTTCTGTCATAGAAGACCACAAAATTAAAAGGAAAACTAATGCATGCTTTGGGAAGGTTCTCAACCTTTCCCAATTACAATGAAGATCATTACTTGGAATGTTAGGGGCATTAATGCCCCCAGAAAATGGCGCTTAATCAAGAGAAAATTTGACCAAACAAAAATAGATATCTGTCCTCTCCAAGAAACCAAACTCAGAAAGGAGGAGAGTGAGATAAGGCTTAGTTATTGGAAACATTGGAAAGGACAATTTGTGGGGAACCCCTGTAAAGTAGAAGGTCTAATAATGGAAGATAATAAATGGTGGATATATCTTAAATCTAAATTACTACAAACAAATGATGTTTTTTTGGTAGTCAATTTCTATGGTCCAACTCAAACAATGCAAAAAAATGAATTATTGTCACATCTATTAGATAGGCTTGGAGGCCATGAAGCGGATATTGTTAGCAGGGGATTTTAATGCTACTAGAAACAATCAGGAGAAGCTGGATGGATTCAAGAAAATTACAATGGTTCAAATTGACTTCCAACACTTCATAGATATCAATAATCTTAAGGACTTGCAGACAACAAACGAGATGTATACAGGGACTAATCAGAGGAAAATTTTTACCAATATTGAAGAAAGGTTAGATAGGTTTATGATGAATGGTAATTGGGATATCCTAATGCGGTTTTATGAAGTTTGTGTGCTTCTTGTCACTGGTTCTGACCATTTCCATGTCCAATTGACTTTAGTTAAAAACAACCTTTCTATAGGAATTCCATTCAAATTTCAAAACATGTGGCTTAGAGATCCAAACCTGGAAAAATTGATTGCAAAATGGTGGAAGGAGGCTAATTATAAAGATCATACACACATGTTCCAACTCAGTAGCAAGTTAAAGTATGTTAAGCTGAAATTGAAAGAGTGGAATAAATGTCAATTCAAGAATATTTTCCAGCAAAAAGTGAGAGTAGAAAAATCTAATTAGCTGCCCTCAATGAGAAAATCATTAAGAAAGGCATGGGATCAGAGGAATATGAGAGAGAAAAAAATTTAAAGGCAATTTTTTTTGAAATATCAACAAGAGAGGAATGCTTTTGGAGACAAAAATCTAGGGAGGTTTGGCTTCAAGAGGGAGATAGAAATACAATTTTTTTTCATAAGTCCTCTCTAGAAAAGAGGGAAAGAAGTAGAATCATGAAAATTAATAGAGCAGATGGGTCCAGAAAGAAATCTTTGGAGGAAGTCAACCAGGAGGAAACAAGATACTTTGAAGTAATCTTAAATAAAGATCCACCTTTGAATACAGAAGAAAGCAAGGAATTTCTAGAAGCAATTCCTAAAATTATCTCAAACCATCAGAATTACGAACTTTTCAAGAAGATAACAATTGTGAAGATTAAAAATGAAGTATTTTAGGTGAATCCTAATAAGGCTGCTAGTTCAAATGGCTTTCTAGATAGTTTTGTCCAACACTTTTAGGAGATTATAGGAGAGGATATTTACAAGGCGATGGAGGAGTCAAGGAAAAAGAAGACAGTCCACAGAGAAATGAATCATACTTTCCTAGCTTTGATCCCAAAGAAGAAGATGGTAAATTCAATTAATGATTTTAGACCAATAGCCATATGCAATACTACATACAATATAATCCCTAAAATTATTGCAAGAAGGCTCAAAAGAGTTTTAAATTTTTTAATATTAGAAGAACAAAGTGCCTTTTCTCGTAGGTGATCGATTGTGGAAGGTATAATAATAGCCCATGAAGTGATTCTTTCAGGCAAGGAAAACAAAACAAATAGGTATGATCATCAAATTAGATATTATAAAAGATTATGAATCGGTCGATAGAGAATTTTTGAAAGATATTTTATTCAAATTTGGCTATCGTATGGAATGGATAACATGGATTGATAGTTGTATCTCGTTCCCAAATTTCTTGGTATTAATGAATGGAGGGGCTCATGGTTTCTTTAGCTCTACTAGAGGAATCAGGCTACGAGATCCAATTTATCCCTTCGTCTCTATAATAATGGTTGAAGCTCTGGGAAGACATAAATAAGATTAGAGGGGAAGGAGAATGGAATGAAATTATAGTAGCTGCAGGCTTGAACCCAGTAACTCATCAACAATTTGTAGATGATACTATATATTGTTTGGTCAATCGAACATGAAAGAAGCAAGAAGAATCATATCTCTAATCAACATATATTGTGATGCATCTGGTCAAGAAATCAATTGGAGCAAATCGGAGGTACTTTTTCTCAATACTCAACCGAGTCTTTAGAGGGATTTAAAGCTTGAAAGTGGCTAATTTCCTAGGCAAATTTTTAGGCACCCCACTTTTTCAAGGAATGAATAAAAAATCATATTGGGAGAATTTAGTTTCAAGATATGTGGAGAGGATGGGCTCCTAGAAAGGTAAATGGCTTTCTTCTGCAAGAAGATTACTAATGATCGAAAGAGTTTTTGCTGCGCTCCCTATTATTCCATGTCGTGTTTAAAAATTCCAAGTGGAATTGAAACAAAATTGAATAGGATTATGAGAAGATTTTCCTGGAATGGAATTAATGATAAAAGAAAAGTGCCTTTACTAGCTTGGGAAAAGATCTATAAACAAAAAAAGGCCAATGTCCAGCTATTTTGAGACAATTGATATTAATGAATTTAGTGATGGGAGCAAAGCTAGCATTAAACCTTTATTTGAATGGTTATAAGAAATGGGTTAAAATCCTAAGAAGAAAGTATCTAAATAGCAATAATCCAATCAACATTTTGAAAATTAATGACCCCTCAGGGCATGAGAGCTTCACTGGCTAGGCAATATTATATCATGTGTATTCATATTGGGGGGTTTAATATCCCAAAAAATGAGCTCAATATATTTCTTATTTGGTGAAAATAGGGTGTTTTTATTTTGGGCTATGAAAAAATGCAATATTTAGTGAAAATTGGGGGGCTTTTTATTTGGGTTGTGTATTGGGAGGATGTGATAGAAAAGGAGTTTATGACAATATTTTTTGAAAATAGGGGGATTCTTTAGTATGCCATGAATGCACGCGATATAACCCAAGTTCACTAAGTGAAGCCCCCATGCCCTAGAGGTTGAATAATTTGGAACTAAATATTAGAAAGTAGGGATAACATAACAAGGCATGTAACATGAGAGATAGGAAATGGTGAACTGACCTCCTTTTGGGCAGATTCTTGAAATAATTGTAAATATTTAGAAAAATTTCCAAATCTGGAGGACATAAAGAAGAGAAACTCTATTGAGTGGGGGACAAAAGTGAAAGATTATGGGAAAATAATAGAAAAAAATTGAATTAGGAGTTGGTAATGGAAACCTTTGGATAATCTTCAAGCTCTAAGATTACAAAAGAAAATCCTGTTAGATCTTTTAAAAGAGAGATGGGTGATTCCCTCTAATGAACAAGATAGGGTTAAATGGTGTGGCTCAAAATCAGGATCTCCTACAATGTAAGTTTAGGTTATAGAATCGAAGAGATGACCTTAGTAAAAGATGACTAGCCATGTAAGCTAAAGTTGACTAAACATTGTCTCACTAAAGCTGGGGTCTTTTCCTGGCCAACAATACAAGAGAATGTGCTCACTCAGGATCATTTGGAAAAAAATGGGAATTCAGGGAGCACGCATATGTGTCCTCTGCAAAACAAATGAGGAATCAACAGGTCATATATTTCTAGATTTCTTATACAAGGAAATCCTGTAATTCTTTTTTGGCTAAGTTAGATTTCTATTGTCCAAAAACCCAACTTCTACTTACCGAGTTTAAAACTTGGAATGGAATGGGCAAGAAAGGGATATTTGAATGTCTATGGTAGGTTAATCCTTAGTTGTAATTTGGGAAATTTGGAATGAAAGGAATAGGATAATATTTCAAGATAAGGAAATTCCAATGGAAATGTTATATTAGTAAATGGAGGGCCAAGTGGTGGAATTGGTAAATATAGTAGCTAGTAGTAGCTAGAGACAAAATAGAAATGGGAATTTTTTTCAGTCCATGGGATGATGTTATGATAATTTTTTTTTAGGTCTTATCTATTCCTAAAAACTATCATGAAGGAAAATTCAAGAACTCAAAAGTCAGTAGAGAGAATACTAAATGAACCCCTCCGCAAGTAGGTTGGATTAAAATCAATTTTGATGGGGCAGCAAGAGGTAACCTAGGTGAAACGGTTATAGGGTGTATTGCTATGGATGATGGAGGAAACATAATTTCCTAGTATTCAGAGTCTTTCAGAATGATAACCAATAATCTAGCAAAAATAATAGCTACTTTGCTAGGATTACAAATGGGTCTTAGAATTGGAGCTAAGAGAATTCACTTAGAAGGTGATTCCCAAATTATAGTCAATGCAATTCGAAACAATAGGTCACCAAATTTGTTGAAGGCCAAATGGTTAATCCCAATTTGAGACATAATCACGAAACTGGAAGATTTCAAAATTTCTCATATTTATAGGGAAGGGAATTCTGAAGCGGACACTCTGGCAAAAAATGTAGTCATAAATATTTAATTTGCTACCAATTGATTGTTATAGAAAGTGACCATATAAATTTTTAATCACTATTTGTTTCCCATTATAATTACAGTCGATGAAAATTTGAGTTTAAAAACTTACCATTAAAATTTGATGGGACTATAAGGTCAGTGGGTGGAGGTATACTTGGTGATGGGATGGTTGATAAAGGCAGATAGATTTTAATTGATCCACAAATATCAGATGATTAAATCATTATTGTTTGCACCCAGGTTGTTTTGTTCAATTTAATTCTATATTGAATTTCCTGATCAAAGTGGGCTAGAAAAAAGTATTTAGTATAGTCAATTTGGTGGTAGATGGAGATGGTGCTAAATTTGGAGGTGATAAGATGGGTAAAAAGCCACTTGGAATCATCATCAATTGAGTTGGCCTCCTCGAAACTTGATCAATCAAAATCTTGATTGAAAGGCTATTAATTCCCAAATCTGAAATGGGATGACAGATTGGGACTCCAAAATTGACGTGACTCTTTAAGGTGGATTTGAGGAGGATTAAACTATCGAAAAGGACCAGTCAAATTTCTAGAAAGAATTTTTTCACAAACAAATATTGTGGTTCGTTTAATAGTCCAAAATTATTTGCCCAATGGAGACTCTGATCTATCTGCTTGCTAAGAAGAGACAAATGGCCTTTTTAGGAGAAAACGTAGACAAGAGGTTAAATACCTTTCTGAGATACAACCACCCCTTAGTAGTATATGCGATCAAATCCTTATTGGGTGAGGAGTTCATAATGACAGATTGCATGTATCGGGTTAATACAAACATTTCATCAATGTTTTTGGCTTTAGCATTATATAGTGGATTAAGCAAAGAAATGACTAGAAAACTATGCAAAGTAATTTTTAAAGCTCAAGTCTTGGGTGGTATGGAGGATGTATTGAGAAATTGTGAGAATTTTTGGATTCCTCCGCCTAAGGATTTTGATAAACAAGGGGAGGAGGTTCCAAAATTGGCAATAATCCTTTTAGATGATGCAATGGAATATTTGGACTACAAGGAGACAACAGTTAAAAGTCTAAATTCTTTTGAAATGGAAAAATATTGTTGTCAATCCAGCATTGGATTAGATTTTAAAATTCATCTAGATGGAAGGCCTGGAGGAGCAGACTCAAGGAATCAACATGGAAAGAGAAGTCCCTATGGACGACAGAAAAATGGATTGTGATTGTGAAGGTTAGAAATGAATCATCGTTCCCTTGCACATGTGTTTTGACATATTTTGTTTACTTAGTTTTAGTAGAATATGCATTCCTGTTAGGAAATTTTGATGTATGGAGGTGATCTAAAATGGTTGGAAAATAATAAATTGTTTTTTGAATTTATAGAAAGGTAGATGGCTAGAGATTAGACTTATTTGGGCCTTTGTGCAAATTTGTAATTTGTCGAATGGCTACATGCAAATGTATATAGTTTTTAGGTGATTGCTATAAATGAGTATAAATAAGAACTACCTATATAGTAGGAAAATACTGCATTTCAGGTGGAACTCTATGATCAAGATGTATATTTTACCTTAATTAAAATGAAAGGGGATTGGCCCTATCTAGTAGTTTAATTATCGAAAAAAGAAAAAAGAAATTCTAAGCAAGATTTTAATGGACATCATGTTGATAAGTCAAGCTCTATTTTATTCTCTTACAAAGACAAATTTATAGTCCTTAAACTCAAAAATGTCATCCCTCCCAATTATTCAATCTTTCTTTCCACTTGTTGGAATTCTAGTTTTTTTCAAAAATTGGCAGTGGTCTAAAGGACACATCAATTTATTTTTTTCCTTCAATCTATCTACAAGAAACTCTTGCTAAATTTACATAACACTTGTCATCTCAAAGAATTTGTAATTATAAATTTAAGTAGACTAAATGAAACAATATTAGCCTTTTTATTTGGTAGTTCAAATTTGATTCATAAGCCGAACTCAATTCATAAAATTTTCTCCATGCTAAACTTCATATTAGCAACTACATCAACTTTATTATCCAACTCCCTCTTTCCCTTTCTACACCATGGCTAAATCCATCTTTTACTGGTTTTGGTCTTAGCTCCATGCTTGAATTCTCTACCATTCCTACTTTTTCTTTTTGACTTTACTTGATTATGGAAAAATACTCTCCTTGGCACTTCTACTAAGAACAATGTGGTTACAAACACTTGTCACTATGTTGTTATGAAAGACATATGAAATTATTGGTGCCTAGTTGCGTAGGTCAAAATTCAAATATTTTGTATTAATTTATTAGTTCAAATGACCAACCTAGCCACATAAAAGAAAGTATAATTCAAGGACAACAATGCGATTATAAAACAACTTAAAAGAAAGTATGTTTTTTATTAATTTATTGGTTGAAATGACTAACCTAGCCCCATAAAAGAAATTACAATTCAAGGAGAACAATGAGATTATAAAGCAACTTAAAAGATTGCAATCTCAACCTGGAGGCTTGGAGGCAAAATATATTATCTAGAGCTCTTAATTTATTAGGTGATTTCTTCTAAAAAGTCTACTTAGCCACATTCTTCAAACTTTTGCACAATTTTCTCTAGAATTTTGCTTGTAATTAATACAATAGGTATAGGTTTGAGGTTCACCACATCTTTATGCTTCAAACTGAGATGAGGCATAAACCTAACAAAGATTATTGATTATTATTGTCCTACTTATTTTCACTTATGTGATAGTAGATAACTTCTTTTCTTAATATTTAAGATAATATAAATTTCTCAATTGAAATAATGATCTAATGTTCACTTGTTATCATCACTAAAAATTGGCATGTTGGCATGTTTATAAACAAATCTGTGATTGATGTGGGTAAATCCAACCAAATCAATCCTTATTTATGAGCTATATGATGAACAATAGAAATTCCAACCAACAAAAACATAGAACAAGTCGATGACACCAGAATGTTCTATAAGCTAATCAGGATGGCCAATCTGGCGCAAATCCCTACCCTTTCAACTTTCCAAGCTATAGGAAGCAAAGAAACTACATTTTGTTAAATTTTCTTATTTAGCCTACCATTTGTGTTTGGTATTATTAACAATATGATTTCTTCTGAATATAATGTGATAAAGCAATAAACTTTAAATTTATTCTAGATTGCAAATAATGTTTTGGATGATAAGGGCTATGATCATGGAATTCAGAAGAGCGAACACTTAAACACTTCTGAATATGAAAATCTGAGGCCCTTCACATAATGTGAAAATAAGATAAATGCATTGTACTGTGAGGTTTGACCTCATGTTGTGGTCACCGGACTAGTAATTCCTTGCCTTTTGGATGGAATCTTAACAACTATGACACCACTAAGTGCACCCAGCGCAACAAGAAGTGCCTGGTATATCTTCTGTATATTGGCTTCTTCAGATGGATATAAACAATGCACCACATTTTGGTCTGTGAGGGCTTTCACACAAAATACCAAAACTGCTATAGCTGCATGAACCAAATCCTTAGATTAAATCTTATACTCAGACTCATTGGAAGGCTTAATTTCATTACCAGTAGTTAACCCTTTAATGGTGGCAATTCCATAATACACTTTGCCTGTGGAGGCATCTGTGAAGGTGTCTACCAGTGAAAAGAAGAAGCATGCTATTGCAAGAATACCCACAACCACTCCTACTAAATACTTATCTGATGTTTGGCATCCTTGACTATTGGAGAGAAGATTAGAAAGAGCCTGAAACACAAACAGGATTCCAGTGGGCAATATTTTTGCAATTTTTGATGCCAAAGATAATGTGCTATTGACAGAAATGGGAATTACGCTTTCTTCATTAGACTTGACATTGGCGCCTGACTGTTTCATATTGTTCAGATTTTTTGTTCTCTGGATTCTTTCTCAGAACATCAATTTCAGAGAATACAAAACAATTCATTGACAGAAGTTGGAAATGAATTATACTTATATGTCTAAGACATTGGATTAGAGTTAGAAGCTACATTAACATGTTTTTCTCCTTGGATGGACCGCTGCAGATTAATTTTATGAATGTAAATATCTTTTGTTTCGATTTACCTGATTTGAATAAAGACAAGGAAATTGCGCAACTAATTTATTAGGCATTTTCTTATCATTAGGGACGGTTGTTGGGTCTACGTGACTTCAATCTTTGGTTGCTAGTGATTGCTAGATAAAATCTAATAGTTTTTCCTTATCATGGTGTTTAGTCCTTAATCTATTTGAATTGTCCTGCAGTTAAGAACATATTGAATCTATTTTCATGGTACAATACGCTATTCAAGGCAGTTGAAAAATTTGCCATGAGTTGTATGTTGTCAGTGTAACAGTCGTCGTATAAGGTGAGCTTGAAAGTGAGAAACCACTTGTGGCGATGAAGGTACCTTGCATTGCTAGAACAGAATATCATTCCAGGTGTACATGCAATGGGTACTCCTGTATCTGAAAACTTTTCCATGAATACATAGTTGTTAAGGCAACCAAAAAGTCAATTTTGAAGTTATCACTCTGCGACCCCTCGTGAATTTTCCTCTGACGACAGGCCAGAAGAGAATATCACAGACGTTATAAAAGAAGTGCTACAAGAAATTCATGACCATGACAAGTGTGGGCAGTAGTGGCAGCTATAAAAAGCAGAGTGACATCATGTTTGACCCTATATTTGGCAGCTATAAAAAGCAGCTATGAAAAGCCCGAGGCCACCTGTTGTGCTCATGAGATGTATCATGTGACGTTAAATCCACTTTAGTGGAAGTTTCACATTTTCTGTGCATTAAGAGTTGCTCTTAGCACTACTACCCAACAGGCATGGACTCAATTCTTAACTTTCGTATCCAGAAGCATATTGTATCTAAAGTGCAAACTCTAAACATTTAATGAGCTGCATTTAGCATGGTCCCATGTGTCTAGATATAATAAGACTTTACCTCCAGGCATTCTGTAGACCCGTCTGCTCGAATAGAGTCAATTTCAAACTTTTGACACTTGAATTCCAACAGACTTTCGAACCCCAAAAACTTTGTAGATTCTGACATAGTGAACCTTTAGTATCCATCAAGTTCTTAGAAATAATAATTAGGAACCCCAAAAACTTTGTAGATTCTGACATAGTGAACCTTTAGTATCCATCAAGTTCTTAGAAACAATAATTAGGGGAGATGGACTAATAGTCGTTAGGCGTTAGGGCTAACTTCGTCAACATGTAGTCGTTACATAGAATATCATGCAAATCGCACGTCTAGTGCGAAGTGTCCTAAAAATGACTTTTTAAAGATTTGACCAAAACTTAATCGAAAAATGGCTAGTAATTGAACAAAAAAATAACATTTGTTGTTAGTAAAATTTCATATTTTATTTAAAAATAGAGTTTATATGCAACATAGATGGGCCAAATACATATTAGTAACTATAAATATTTGTTATCTCTAATTTGTATATCCAACATAAATGGATCAATAGTTGAGTACAAAAAATTATTTATTGTTATAGAAAAAACACATTATTATATAAAATACAACTTATATCCAATAGGAATGGACCAATAGTTGAACACAAAAACTTGTTGAAAATCCTTCTCATTTAATGGAAAAATACAAGGTATTTTTTGTGCTCACCTTTTATATTTGTGATAAGACAAATTATTAATATGAAATACTCCAATGTATATACATTGCTACCCCAATAGTTGTACACATATGAATACTATTTTTTCAGTATGACAACAATACTTATTTAAACAAGTATCTTATTTTATTAAATGAGCATCTTATTTTATAAATGACACACTTATAGTGGATAGTTATGATATTTTATTTCAAACAAATTTCTATTTTATTTTACTTGTTAATGAATGTATATATGTACATTTTATATAACATTTACAAGTTCTTATGTGTTCAAGTATAGGTCTATTTTGACCAGCATTTGGTTATATTTTTACTTACATGTGGACTATTTATTTATAATATATAGTATAAATTTGAAGTAAGGTTGGATATTATAAGCATAATTGCTATAATGACTATTGGACCGCATACAACTATTCGTCCCTCTCCCCTAAATTCTCACATCGAAAAGGGCACAATTGTCAATTAATGTATACCTTCCTTCACACAAAGTATTTCCATTTGGATTTCTTGAGAGATAAGATTTAAAATTTCTTTACCAATAAAATATCAAAGATGTTCATAGTTTGGTGATTTTTTAATTTTTTAATTTTTTTTCTACAAGTGATTAGAGACATTGAAGTCAATGACAAATCAATTTTTTTGGGGATTGATTAGTGTATACACCTAAAAATGGCTATGATTTATTAAATAAATATTTATTATTTATTTAATGATTATTCTTCTTTTAAATAAATAAATTAAAAAGTTTATTTATTTGAATTCATTTAGCTTATTCTTCTATTTTTAATCAATTAATTAAATAGACATTATTTAATTAATCAAGCTTCCTAAAGTCTTCTTAATTAAATAATTCAAAATAATTTAATTTTTCACCTTTTCCAGCTCACTCTCTTCCACATCAGCTTAGCTTGCCAATTCACTCTTGACGTGGCTAAATATTATTTTTTTGCTAATTTTTAATTAGCTACGTTATCTTCAACTTCCATTTCCTATATTTCCTCCACTACTCCTACATCTTTGGAGGAGGTTGTGTCCACCTCATCCTGGTCAAACTCCACTTGTCTTGCATTTCCTAGATTGTCTCCAACTATCCTATATTCTTGGAGTTCCTAACTGTGGTCAACTCAAGCAAGCTACCACTTGGATTTCTCCCCCACCTTTTCTTCCATCCTTATGTGTAGGAGGAACATATTCCACTTTCTTGTCTCACATCTCAACCAATCAAATCATAGCCATCAATTTATCAAGATTCACTCTCAAACATTGATCTTTGCCACAAGGGATTTTTATCATGGAAAATCTATTAAAGCTGCATTTTTCACTAGTTTGAATCTAATCGTAATCTTGCACTCCAGTCATTTTAGAGAATTATGAGCATTTTGACAGTGTGCCTTTGGCTTAGCTTAGATACCTTTTAGCTTCATAATATCATTTTGCATATTTAGCTTGCATTTAGAATTCAAAGACTATTGTCTGTTCATCTTTGTCATCTTCAAGATCATTATAGTGTAGTTTGAGAGAAATCAAATCATATAATTCAAGAGAAGAAGGTGATAGGACACAACGGGACATCAATGGGGAGTTTATTTCTTTTGAAATTATTTCCTGCATTTTGTTCATTGGTAATCTAGGAGTTTTCATAGTTTCTATTTTATTTTCTAGGTTACACAATTAGAATAATAGTTGATTAGTCATGAAAATCTATTGCAACATTTTTTATGGTGGTCATGTAAATCTTTCAAGCTGGACAAGTTCAAATAACATATTCTAAGCTTTGGCTTATTTAGGTGGTTCATCTAAAATCATACTAGCTTGTCCACTAGGGCTCACTTACTAGTGTGATTTCAGATGAACCACCTAAGCAAGTCAAAGTTTATAGTGTGTTGTTTAAGCCAAAATCTCCATGCTTAATCACTCCAAAAAATGAAAGTAGCAAAACATAGTCAAACAATACCTAGAGAGATACATTACAATATTTGACTATCCCATGAATATCATATCTTCCTATAAAAAATCAACTCAAATGTATATGCTAGAATTTAATGTATTAAATGTTTGATTTCTTCTGGAGGGTAAATTAGGAATTTTTAAAGTCTCTTGTATTGATTCTATTTTTTGCCATTGGGTTAGACATATATGGTATTTAAACATCTTGAATTTAGTATCTTTGGTCTATCTATATAGGAGTTTTTTTGAAATTGTGGCGGTTATAAGGTAGCAGCTTGAGTGTAAAAAATATTGTGTTTTTGGTTTATCTACATAGGGATTTGTTTGACATTATGGAGTCAAAATGTTGGATTTTGCGTTAATATTTTTAAATCTAATCTTTCATATAAGTAATTTGGTGGAGACTCTTTTTCTTTGTCTATGTTCAGTCTTGTTTCTTTTGAAATGTAAGCGGGGGAACATTTACAGTCACCTCACACTTGACATCGATTTATCGATGGAAGTGAATTTTTGTAATGGAAGTGGGGGAACATTTATAGGCACCTCACACTTGACATCAATTTATCAATGGAATTGAATTTAAGTATTTTCAATTAAAAATTAATTAGATTCATTATAGCTAGATTAGACACAAGTCACAAATTTTCTAACTAAAAGTTTCTAATAAATATATATGTAACATTAGATTGGGACCAATTTATTAAAAAAAATTAAAAAATATATATTTTTTGATATTCTCACAACTTCTACTAACATTTTGTAAAACTATAAATATGGTTTTGATGAATAAATGTCATATTTACCATTTGTATAAAATAAAATTATACATTTTCACAAAAAAGGTGTGTGGATATAAAATAACACCCATAGATTCCATATTTGACCAACACCTAGATCATAAAATCTATAAAAACAAATAGGGGAGAAGTTGGGTCTTGATTACCTATATTACCTCATATGTTAACAGAGTCTAAGCCATCCACAGGGGGGTCCCAAAACATGTTTTTTTTTTGCTCTATCTTCTTCTTCTTTGCAATGAATTAGTGAAATTTCAATAGCTCCACCAATAGGTTATCTAGAGCTTGACCTTATGGGTGGTAGAGGGGTAGATGACTAATGAGATTGTCTTGAACAACCTTGGTGTCCATGATGTCTTTTGGTATCCAATGGAGAAGCTTGGGAATAAGAATTTTGATTACCATGATGAAAAAGGATTCATGAACATCAATGCTTGTGAGGATGTGAGCAACACTAGGAGGAGTAGAGAGATGAGAGAACTTCCACCATAGCAGAAGCAAAATTACCCTAGTGATCAAGAAACTATTGAACATAAGCCATTTCTAGGGAAATTTTGGTAGCTTGCACTTGGATATGTGATAAATCATTAGAACAAATAATTGATTTAGAATAAAGTGAAATATCCTATTCAAAAAAGAAATTAGAAAAGAATCTAGAATTTCTACCCTTCCTTATGTTGAAGAGAATCTCCACCCTAAAAGAATGCCAAATCTAGTTTAATCTGTAAGGAATGTGAGGCCTATCTCCTAGAAGAATCATATTCTTAGAGAAAGGATTTAGTTTGAAGGGCTCAAAAAACTCATGAATCTAGGTTTTGACTTTTGGGGATCTTCGATAAAAATATAATCGATGCATAAAAGACTTTAGTCCTACCCATATAAAGGGTAATGAGGATCCAAGACACCCAAATGAAAAATCCTCGAAGTCCATGAGAATTCCTTATAAAGAATACATTAGCTAAAATATGTCAATTTTGGTTTTATAATAGCTAATTAGATTGTGTGAAATCTATATTGCTAAATGAAAATTGGTGATTACATATGATGTCTCTAGTTTAATTTTGGAATCATGTGCAAATATGGAGACAGCCAATAATATCCATGCTATGGAATATAATTATGAAAGCTCATGTTTGGACCCCACTTTCAATCTTTCAACCAAGTTTTTGAAGTGGTGATACTAATTTTGTGAATTATATTAGCTGAAATGCCCTCATGATTGTATCAAAGGTTTTGTAATTCTTGTTAGAAAGGTGAAAAGTGACTTCAATTTCATTGCATGACATGATATTCACAAATGTTAGAAAGAATAAATCTCACAAATATTGAATTTCTTTCTTGTGAAATCTGAAGGCATGCACCTAAGGCAACTTTTTTAAAGGTTGACCTTGAACTTGTAGAATGGGGACCACCACATATTATGTTGGTTTATGGAGAGACCATCATATAAGCTTGAAACATTGTAGCAAAGCTAGGATTAAATTTATTTCCAATTCCTCCAAATGTTTTTGATAACAAAATTTCCTTCGAATTGAACATAATTCTTCATGGTGAGAAGTGTTGGAAGCCCAATCTCCTCTCAAGAATGATGTCTAGTGGGATTCCTTGAGATGATACAATGTTAACCAAAATGTTTTAGGCCTCATCTCTATTAAGGGCAAGTATAATCATTTTGGTAGAGAGAACCAAACCTTGGAAATATGTACATAAAAGCCCCAAATCTCTAGATTCACAAGGGAGAGAAAACAAATTTATTAGGAAAAAAGATAGAAACCTTTGTGGTTATTTGAGGAAGGCCATAGAAAATCATGAACATGTTTTTTTAGCTTCATCTAAGATTCCCAAGGAGGAGTTCAACACCGATAATAATAATTCTAGGTGGCCACAAATATCTTGAAACAAACTTTACTTTTCCCTACCAAAGAGAGGGGTTTTGTGATCCAATAAGCCATCCTTTTTGTTTGGAAAGAACCACTTGCCATGAGAATACTTGTGAAGATTTCAAAAAAAGAATGCTCAAACCTTGAAAAACTATTCATGACCATTCCATTTCAACCCAAAGGAATTGAGACAAGAGGGTGAATGAAGGACAAATTGTCTATAACATTAATTCTTATGCCATTGAATGGTAAAACCAAAGGTTCTGTAGATAGTAGCCAAGCATTTAAGGGCTTTCTTTATATTTTTTCCTTTGACTAAGTCTTCATTGAGAGTGTGGACTGAGTCATCTGCAAAGTGGTTGTCAACAAGCTAACTTGATTGATTAGGCAAGATAATACCTTTGACTAGGAACATTAATAAAAGTACAATTCAAGGACAATAATGAGCTAATAAAATAACTTAATAGCTTACAATCTCAACCTTAATGCTTGGAAGCTAACCGTATTATCTGAAGCTCTTAATGTACTGGATGATTTCCTCCAACAAGTCTACTTAGCCAGATTTTTCAAACTATTGGGTTATTTTTCTTCATAATCTTTCTTCTTATATTTAAAATCAGTATGGGTATTGAGGTTCAACATATATTTGATACTTCAAACCTTGATGAGGTGTGAACCTAATAAAGAATATTGATTATAATTGTCTTATCCATCAATGTTGTATTAGCATTTTTTCACAAAACGTGTAAGATAATATAAATTTTTCAATTGATATAATCTTCAAATATACTAATTATAAATTTTGCATCAACATAATATTTGAGTGTCCACTCATTGTCATAAATAGAAATTGGTACATGTTTATAAATATATTCGTGATTGATATGGATATCCAATAAATTCAATCCTTATTTCTGAGCTATTTAATGAAAAATAAAAAAATTCTAACAACAAACCAAAAAAACATAGAACTAATTGATGCCACTAGATTGTTTTAATGGGGATGGCCAATATGGTTCCCTACTCCAACTTTCCAAAATGTAGGAGGGAAAGAAACTACACTTAAAGATAATTTTTCAAATGTTATTTTGTCTATTAACAGTCTGATTTATTTTTTAAATAATGTAATAAAGAAATAAACGTCAAATTTATAATGGATTACAAATAATGTCTTGGATGATACAAGCAATGACCATGAACTTTCAGATGAACAAACATTTAACACTTCTGTATAAGAATTTGAGGTTTCCCCAGAATATAAAAATAACATAAATGCTTCTTAATGTTTAAGGTTTGAACTCATGTTTTGGTAACCGGACTAGTGATTCCTTTCCTTTTGGAGGGAAGATTAACAACTATGACACCACTAAGTGCACCCAGCGCAACAAGAAGTGCCTGGTATATCTTCTGTATATTGGCTTCTTCAGATGGATATAAACAATGCACCACATTTTGTTCAGTGAGGGTTATCACACAAAATACCAAAACTGCCATAGCTGCATTAACCAAATCCTTAGATTTAATCTTATAATGAGACTCAATCGAAGGCTTGATTTCATTACCAGTGGCTAGCCCTTTGACGGTGGCAATTCCATAATAAACCTTGCCTGTAGAGGCATCTGTGAAGGTGTCTACCAGTGAAAAGAAGAAGCATGCTATTGCAAGAATACCCACAATCACCCCTACTAAATACTTATCTGATGTTTGGCATTCTTGACTGTTGGAGAGAAGATTAGAAAGAGCCTGAAACACAAACAAAATTCCAGTGGGCAATATTTTTGCAATATTTGATGCCGAAGATAATGTGCTATTGACCACACTTGAAGTGGTCGTCGTTGTCTTTTTGGAAGAAATGGGAAGTAAGCTTTCTTCATCAGACTTGACATTGCGGCCTGACTGCTTCATATTGTCTAGATTTCTTGTTCTCTGGATTCTTTCTCAGAACTTCAATTTCATCGAATACAAAACAATTCATTGACAGAATTTGTAAATGAATCATATTTATACATCTAAGACATTGGATGGCAGAAGTTTCCATTAACAGGTTTTTCTCCTTGGATGAACCGCTGCACATTAATCTTATGAATTTGAATTTATTTTGTTTCCATCTACCTTATTTCAATATAAACCAACGAAATTGCCAACTGTTTTTTACCAGATTTTTCTATAGAATGGTTG
This sequence comes from Cryptomeria japonica, assembly GCF_030272615.1. Lineage (NCBI taxonomy): Eukaryota > Viridiplantae > Streptophyta > Pinopsida > Cupressales > Cupressaceae > Cryptomeria > Cryptomeria japonica. Next base: position 10,345,429 of record NC_081413.1, on the reverse strand, counting down.
GCTGTTTGGTCTACATGACTGCAATGTTTGGTTGCTAGTGATTGCTAAATAAAACCTTCTAGTGTTTTCTTATCTGTACGACGAGTCTACGATCTTGGTGTTTAATAATCCTTAATCAATTTTAATTGTCTTGCAGTTAAGAACACATTCAATCCATGTTCACGGTACAACACGCTATCCATGGTGATTGAAAAATTTGCTATAAGTCGTATGTGGTAACTTTAACGGTGAAAGCGTAAATACTCTCAAAAGTGAGAAACCACTTGTGGTAATGAAGTTCCCTTGCATGGTTATGCTTCTGCTACTTCCAGAGGTGTACAGGCAATAGGTATGCCTCTATCTGAAAACTTTTTCATCAATTCATATTTGCTAAGGCAGCCAAAAACAGTCAATTATTAAAGTTGTCACTCTGCAATCCCATGTGAATTTTCCCCAAACAATAGGTCATAACAGAATATCACAGACGTTATAGAAGAAGTGCTACAAGAAATTCATGACCATGACAAGTGAGGGCAGTAGTGGCAGCTGTAAAAAGCAGTGTGAAAGCATGTTTTTACCCCAGGTTTGGCAGCAATAAAAATTAAAAAGAAGCCACATGTTGTATTCAGATGTATCACGTGATGTTGAATCCACTTTAGGGGACGTTTCACATCTTCTGGGCATTAAGAGTCTTCTAGTCAGGTCTATGAGTCTGTCTCAACTGTATCCTCGACAGGTTCTGCCACATTTAACTGTACCTACCCAATTTAACTTGATAGCCGGTTTCCTGCATGAATTCATTCCACGACAAGACTGGTAAATTTTTCTGAGTGTAAACATGTGACGGGCTTAGAATTGAATTCGAAGCCAATATATATGACTCAATGTATCCTGATGAACCAGATACATTAGACTAATTATGTGTACAGAGTTTTATACTTTTTCTTTACAGAAAGTATTTCAATTTGGGTTTCTTTAGGGATAATATTTAAAATTCCTTTAGCAATAAAATATAAAAAAATGTTGTGATGTGTGTTCTTTGTTCTAAAACATGGAAGTCAAAGACAAATTAAATTCTGCAGGATTGATTTGATTGGAATAACTGTTGATTAATCATGAAAATTTGTTGTACCATAATTTATGGTGATCATATACATCTTTCATGATGGGCAAGTTTAAATAATGCATTCTTTATTTTGACTTGTTTATGTGTTTCATCTGAAATCATACTAGCTTCTCTAATAGGGTCCACCTATTAGTGTGATTTCAGATGAAGAAGCTAAGCATATCAAAGTTTATAAGTGTGTTGTTTAAGTAAAAATCTCCATGCCTGCTCAGTCCAAAAAATCAAAGTGACAGGGTGTGGCCACAAAGTATCTAAAGAGATGCATTATATTATTTGACTATCTTATGAACACACACCTTTCTATCAAAGATCAACTTTGTTGGATAGTGATGCAAGCGTGCAACTGGAAATGGAATTAGTAATGCAAAGAATCCAATTGCAGTTTCTAGAGATAAGATTCTAAATTAGATTTTTAGTAGTTTTGGTAAATCTTCATAGATGGCAACTTCATGTTTTAGAAGTTTCTTTATTGGTGATGCAATGAATTGTTGTGTTTTTAGAGGCTGCAACCTCTATAGAATACCGCCTTCATGTATTGTTTAGGCAGATCAAAATGCAACCTCTATTTAGAGGCAAATCATGATGTCATTGTTTTGAATAAAATATATTTGTGTTAAATTCAATTTGTATTTGAATTTTAATTTTACAAACATAAGTGTATATGGTAAAATTTAACATATGAAATGTTTGATTTCTTCTTGCTATTAAATTAAGATTTTGTAGAGTCTTCCACATTCATTCTATTTTTTTTCATTGACTTAGGCATTTATAGCATTTAAATATTAAAATGCAGGAAATGTGAACTTAAGATAAATCAATGCAATCTAAAGATCTCAAATCCTTCATGATATTGGAACATAAAAAAGCCTGGTAGCTATCCCCAAGGAAGAGATAAGCACTTAGGTTCTATTCGGTTCTTGATAAAGATTGAGATAGTGAAGTGTGTGCAAGTGGACTAGGCTAGCAATGGTGAAATGAGTAAACCTAACAAAATGAACTTAACACAAAATTAGAAATAGAAACAACAAGGAAGATTTGGAATAAGAACATATGATGCAGGAGCATCCCCGGTCTATGAACAATCTCAAATCAACCAAAAAACATTTCCTTTCAGTTTAGTTCTTGTTCAGTTCAGTGTGCAGTTTTCTGTGTTCCTGCCTATAGGTGCTGATAGTTGCTTTCTTTTCATTGCAGATCCTATTTTCGGTTTCTAGGCAAGTTCATGTGCTTAATTCAAGATTTTTTTAGTCCATTTAGATTCTTTTCCGGCTAGTTATTGCTTCCAGTTTGACTATTTCTACGTTCCAAGACAGTTCTTGAGCTTACCGGTTGGTTTTCCTTCATTTATGGAGCGGTTTCTTGGCATGTGAATCTATTTGGGGTCTTGTTCGATGTTCTTTGTCACATGGTCGACCTTCCTGATGATTCAGACTTCTTGGATGTTATTTTTTGGAGGAATTTATTTCATTCTTAGGGCCGACCCGGAAATGTTATGAAGGGTATATATAGGGTATTATGTAATCATTTGTAGGACAATAGAGATCAGAATAAGGATTTAGATTCATTATTAGAGATCTAGTTGACTCTGAGAGTTCCAGATAGATTGTATCTGGCATGTAGCTTGCATGTAACTGGTTGACTACCAGATGTTCTATGATGATAGTATGATGATAACTGATTGGTTACCGAAGGTTCTAAGACAATAATATGATTTTTTTTTGTAATATTTCTATGTTTTATTGTTGCTTTCATTGTGTTACTCTTGCTGCATAAGCTGACCAAATCTCTTTTGAGGAATCATTGGTTATGGCTGCATCAATTGGTGTCAGAGTTGGTTATGAACTAGTTGGTGGAAGAGTTGTTTGCGAACCTTGAGGCATTCTTTTGGGTGGACAGATCACCGATTGGAGGCAGGTTGCATGTGTGTTCAATAGATCACCACGTGAGAGGCAATTGAAACTGGTAGTTAGATTGTCGAGTTGAGGTAGTTCATCGGGGCAGAAGAGGAGATGTCGCCTACAAGGATGAACCCCCAGAGGGTAGAGTAGATGATGGAGGATTTCTAGAATGAGATAAGGAATGAAATCCATAATGCATTGGTAAGTTTGCAGAGGAATCTAGAATATGAGGATGAGTATGAAGAAGCCGGTGAAGAGCTTGAGGTGGAAGAGGCTAAAGGACCAGAAGATGGAAGAGAGGAAAGATTCCCGAGAGTAGTGGCGCAAGTGAGTAAAGTTTATAAAGTGGAGATTTCAAAATTTTCTGGAACGTTGAACTCGGAGGATCTGATTGATTGGATTGGAGAGTTGGAGGATTACTTTGAGTTTGGGGATGTCAAGGACCCACAGAGAGTCCAATTGGCAGAAACTAAGTTGAAAGGGTATGTTGCCTTATGGTGGAAAGAATTATGGAGAGACGGAGTGGCGAATGGTGAAATGAAGATCACCTTGTGGAGGCAGATGGTTTCAAGATTGAAGGCCAAGTTCATACTGAGAGAATATGAGTTGGAATTGTTCAAGAAGTTGTAGAACCTAAAAACAGAGAAGCATGACTATGAAAGAGTATAATCAAGAATTCTACAAGGTGATGATCAAATCTAGACATATAGAGATGGATAGAGAAAAGGTGGCGAGGTACATAAATGGACATACATTTAACATTCAGGATGATATGAGTATGTTGAGGGTTTCCACAGTTGAAGAAGCTTACTAGTATGTTTTGAAGCCTGAGGAGAAGGTGAGAAGAAAACAATGGAATAACCCTAGAGGGAAGGAGAGATTCAAGGGGCAGATGAGTACAGAGAAGCAAAATGTTGAAGAAGAATAAAAAACTAAGTGGAATAAAAAACCGGAACATAAAACACAGAGAATTTCCCGGCAAATGTTTCAAGTGTGGAGAAACTGGACATAGATTTTATGAATGTAAGCAAGGAAAGGCAAGAAGTTGTGTGACAAATGAGGAACTGGAAGGAGAATTTAATGGAGCAAGGAAAATCCCTTATGTGCAGATTTGTCATGATGGAGAAGAGTAGTGAAGACACCAAGCCTACTTAGAGAAAGAGTCTTTTCCGGACTATGTGCAAATCAGGTGGTAAGTGCTGCAAGTTATTGTGGATGGTGAAAGTAATGATAATTTGGTATTAGAGGAGATGGTTGTGAATCTTGGATTGAAAAGGCTTGAGCACCCTTATCCTTACAAGGTAAGTTGATTACAAGATGATCAAAAGTTAGAAGTAAAGAAGCAATGTTATGTGAGTTTTAATATTGGGCCTTTTAGGGATGAGGTCTTGTGTGATGTTGTACCTATGAGTGCTTGTCATATCTTGCTGGGAAGACATTAGTAGTTCGATAGAGGAGCTATTTATGACTGTAGAAGAAACCTAATCACTATTGAGAAGAATGGTTATAAGTTTACATTGGCTTCTTTGGAGGAGAAAGAGACAGAGGTAAAGAATTTGAGTCTTGAGAGAAGATGCAATACTGAGAAACCGATTGCATAGGTTATATCAGAAGGTGGCATGAGTTTGCAAAAGGATATGATAGATAATCTTGATAGATAGATAGAACTGGATGACATAAAGCCTATGGTGACACACCAGATAAAGTCTGGTGGCAGAAACAAATCAGAGTTGTAGAAGAAAGAGAGCAGTGAGTAGAGACAATGTGTAGATCCAAAGCAAAGGAAGAGAAATAAAGAGAGTTAGGAGTTAGAGAATCTGGTTGAGGTCCCGGAGGAGCTAAAGAAGAGGTTTGAAGATAAGGAAGATGTGTGGATCAGAAATGAGCATGGGGTCTTTATCTCTAATCCTTTTCTATGTTCATGAGTTGCTTCTCATGGAACATCTCTTTCTACATGGGGTGTCGGATGCAGGAGCATCCCCAGTCTATGAGAAATCTTGCATCAGCCAAAAAATGTTTCCTTTCAGTTTAGTTCTTGTTCAGTTCAGTGTGCAGTTTTTTGTGTTTATGCCAGTAGTTGCTTGATTTTCATTGTTAATCCTATTTTTGGTTTCCATGCTGGTTCATGTGCTTAATTCTATATTTTTAGTCCATTTGGATTCTTTTCTTCCTAGTTATCGCTTCTGATTTGACTGTTTCTTGTTCCAGGACAGTTCTTGAGCTTACCGGTTGGTTTTCCTTCATTTTCAGAGCGGTTTCTTGGCATGCGGATCTATTTGGGGTCTTTCTCTATGATCTTTGGCATGTGACTGACCTTTCCGTTGATCCACATTTCTTCGTTTTTATTTTCTAGAGGAATTTCTTTTGTGGCTGACTTGGATATGTTCTGGAGGGTATATATAGGGTATTATGTAATTATTTGTAGGATAGTAGAGATCAAAATAAGGATTTAGATTCGTGATTAGAGATTCAGTTGACTCTAAGAGTTCGGCATGGATTGTAACTGGCATGTAGCCTGTATGTAATCAATTGACTACCATATGTTTTATGATGACTGTATGATGATAACCAGTTGGTTGCTCGAGGTTCTAAGAAAATAATATGATCTGTTTCTATAATCTTTATATGTATTATTGTTTCTTTCATTTTGTTACTCTTGCTGTATAAGTCGGTCAGTTTTCTTTTGAGGATTCACCGGTTATGGCAGCATCAACATAGAGAAAAACTTGACACTGAAATTTGGAGTTAATTGTACTAGACAAAAGCACTAGGAGCTCATGTTTGAAGGTGATGGAGGATCGAGAGATAGATACAAATGGAATTAGGAAACTCTCACACTTGTGTCCTAAACATTTAGTTAAATATGGGAGGAAAAAAGCATTGGGTGCCCTAATTTAGGGGCTTTTGTATGTTCAAAGTCTGGCAACACATGTCACTATTTGCTTTGCTCATCTATGACTCTCCTATTGTCAGATCTAGACCCGCAAACACAAAAAAGAGGGAAAAAGGGTTGTGTTGTAGTTGAACTCTATGTTGGTATTCCCACCTTCACAATAGGCTCTATAGAGATAGAGGTTAAGTAAATGATAAATGCTAAAATGACAAGATAACCTTAGGCATGAAACCTACTCAATGAGCTCCAGAAAAAGTTGGTGATCAAATGCTTTTTTGCAAGTCCTCTAAATGAGAGGCATGGATTGATACTAAAATGTAGAGTTCTTGTAGCCTACTACTCTATAATTTTATATCTCATCTCTTGTGTAGTATAGTAATTCATATACCTTTACAATTTTACACTTAGTTTGGACCCACTTTGATGGTTGTGGATTACTTATGCCTTATTATGTTCAATTTTGGGACCGTTTCCATAAAATCGGTACATTGTCTTACTCATGACTACTATCATGCCTCATTCTACCTAGACTATGGTGTCTAGTGCCCTTGTCCTTGCAAATTGGGCCCAACTTTTGATACAATAAAGTTGTCTTTGCAAATAACATGAATTTTTCCTCTATTGTGAGCCTTCCCTAAAAATAAATTAAAAAGGGTGTAAGTTTTATATAAATATAACTACCTCTCTTATTTGAAACTCCTATCTTCTAACTCATAATTCACACATTTAAGCATATTTAGAAGCACATTCAATCAAGCAATTATAGATTTGCAATTAAGGAGCAAATAATTCAAGCATACATCTTTGTTACAACAATCATGATCAACTTCCTTGTGTTTCTCCATGATAAAATAATGCATTAACATGTTTTAAGACTTCATATCAAGCCTTGTGTGAGAATTTATGCCAAGGGTTTCAATTTTGAGGTAAAATTTATCATTTCAACTTTTTCATTACTATTTCTCTTTTGTACTTTGTAGGGAACACATTCTATTTAATCATCATAGTTGTTGTGGTGGTGGAAACACAAACACGAGATTTGAATCAGGAAAACCCTCTTACAACAAAACCCTTTTTATTTTTTATTTTTCATGTTCTTAGATTTGGATTTGATAGTGAGAGTGATACGAAAGCCCATAGTAGATTGTTACATGTTGTGATATATTTCATTTAGGAAAAAAAATAGAGATTGTGACAAAGCTCACCCTTGTCTTGGTGTTCTAAGCTGTATTTGTGGGAGTTAGATCTATAAGACCTATTGACTACATTTTCACCACTTTCTATAGTTACAAAATGTTTTAGACTAGGTCACACTACAAGTGTGCCTAGCATATTTCGCTCTAGTTTTTAGATGCGAGTTCCTGTCTAAATCATTATTCTAGATTTGACTGCTTGTGTTGGTTATCTTTTTGTAAATTTGTTGCTCATGATGAAAACACTCATTTTTTTAATAACTAACCAAGATCACATAACAATCTCAACTCCATTGCAACCAAAGGAAAATAATCCTAGTGTTAGAATCTCCTACGAGGACTATAACTGAATATATTTATTCTCTCAATATTATGTATAGATATTTGACATCTCTACTAAATTGATAGGCTAGGACCTCATTTCCACACATAATCATTTTGGTGAACTCTTCGTGTCTTGCACTTACTTTTTTTTTTAAACTTTAAAACATAGATTTGATTTATTACATATATTTGAATATGCTTTTGGATTTTATTGTGTGAATTTTTTGCATCAATGTTCCAGATCACACTCTATGATCCATCATCACAGAGTGTGATCTGAAACATTGATGCAAAAAGATCACACAATCATGATCACAAAGTGTGATCTGAAATGTTGATGCAAAAAAATCACACAATCAAATCAAGAAGCATATTCAAATAAACTAATGGATTATGAAAATCTAGTGACATTGGTTATTGCATATATTTATGTTTTAGATGCAATCATTTCTAAAATTTATGGCTTATGTGCTTGCATTGGTTGATTAATCAGAACATTGTACTATTTTATATTGCTTGATTTACTAGTTAATCAATGAAATCATTTCTATTGTATCAATTAAATAATTGGTTAATCAATTTAATCATTATTATTTCATATCACATTTGCAACAAATTTTGTGAGATATAAACCAAAACACTAAAAACACAAAAATTGCCTCTCTCTCATTCTATTCTTTATATATTACTTTCTAGGAACAAGTGTGCATTCATGGCACTTATAGTTGTTTTTTAGTTTTATAAAATGTTCTCAATATGAGAATCCTCTGATAAGAAGTTACCAAATATAGTGTTGTAAATTGTAACCATCTATAATTTCACACTCATTTTGGGCTAACTTTGATATTTGTGCCTCATGCCCCTAATTCATGACTGATTCTTCTTAGTTCATGACCATCTTGAAAGGTCAATGGATTCCCCTACTTAGTAACCTCATGGATTATGGTTCCTAGTGCCATAGTCCAAACATTTCGCCCTAAGTTTTAAATGCAAATAATTAGCTTCACAAGTAAGAGGAAATTGGTCCTTGATGCCGGCCTTATTAAAAAATTGAACTTGAAAAGGTGTAAGTTGTGTATGGTGTATAATTTGTGTATAAATTCAAATCCCTTTATCTTTTGAACACCTATCTATTATCAAGAACTCCTTTAATTTGATATGGATTGAGCATTCAATCAAGCATCTTCAAGGCAATTGAGGAGAAGTCTAAAAAAAAGAATTCAAGTTTAGGAATCATGATGAAGTTATGCATTCCTCCATGATGAAGGAATACAGTAACATCTATCATGAAATATCAAGCTTTGTGTGAGGCTTCAAGAAAAAGAGTTTAACATCAAAGGTATCATTTGTGAATTCAACCTTTTTCCTTAAGGTTTTTAGCCTTTTCGATATAAGGGGTAAAATCTCTTTCATATAATATTCTTGTCCTAAAGGTATAAATGCCAACATGGGGTTTGACTTAGGAAATCTCTATACATCATAATATTTTCCTCTTCTATGAGTGAAGATTATAGATATGATATCCAAAATTTATAAAATTGCATAGAGAAGACTAAGACATAGTCCTAGACTTTGAATTGATGAAGACCATAAAAATATGTTGATTAGCTCACTTGATCAACACTTTTAGGCTAAATTTTGGAGTGAAAGATCTACAAGGCATCCCAGTCTATAATATGATGACAAAGACACGTCTAGGTCTAAGGCACCTAGCTCAGTAGACCAACACTTTTTTAGCTCCAAATTTCAATAACAAGTTCTTCTCTACATCTCATTCCCTGATCTACTATTTTGTGTGTCCTTTCTTTTTTGTATCTATCTATTTATGTTGAATCTTGCTAATTTTGCATTGTTTTATCCATTTCTTTCTTTTCCACATCAAAATCATATCCAATAATATCAAAAAAAGAGAGCAAATAATCATATACATCTTCAACATCTTCTTACGATTGAAGTTGGATCTTTTTGGTTATTTTCTCCAATGAAATGATCCTAAATTAGAAATGGTGAACGAGTAGATTCATATTTTGCATTTCTATCCTAAGACGCCATTTTTCAAATATTTCACTGGTTGAATATGGCTTCTCTTGCTTTAACTAGTAATGATGTTGAGCTTGAGTTTCATGTTGACTTGTTCTCACCAAGAAATTTAGGAGATCAATGTTCTCTTAATCTAGGACACATCTTACCTAATATAGTGGAAAACAATTCCCCTCGTGATTATTCATATGAGGATGACCCTACAATTCAAACATCTAACAAACAATTTAAGGAGTTGGACAAATATTATGAGTACAAAAAACTTGGTTCGAGAGGCAGTAGCCTATAGAGATTGATAGTACAAGGTGATTTCAATGGTGAAAATATTATACATAGTATAGATCATATAGTGGATATATTCCAATGAGTTGCTTTCAATGTGAATTCAATGGTCCAAAGATCTCATCGATGGGAAGTTGAAGAAAAAAAGCTCTCACTTTGACTAAAATTTAAATAGAATATTTTATTTATGTAGTGTATATAGAAGACTCACACCATGATGAAAATGATGAAAGATATGTATGTTAGAGAATAAAGAGTATTTGATTAGATGCTTGAGGAAATGGAGGTAGGAGGATATCTATCAACCTAAGCTAGCTTGCTTAGGGATGGTTTGCTACATAAGAAGCATCCTTTAAAATTTGCGTGTCATTGATAAAAACAAAGGCCTTGGTTTAATGCATGTACCTTCAAGGAGCAAGGGGAGGGAAGTTTTTCTTGTGAGTGATCTTAATGTATTGACCTTTAGTTGGTGTTCTATACCATAGAGGAGGGACTGTTTCCATAGCATTGAACAAGGTATTTGACACACTCAAAGGATATGTCAGGCTCTTTGAGGAGAGATGTTCTCTCAGTTATAACACTAGTGGAGGAATTAGACATAGTTAGAGGAGATGTTTAATTTCAGAGGAAAGGTGTCTCATTTTGCAAGGAGGTTGGGAACACTTTATCTTTATTTCCACTTGTTGAATTTTTATTTTTTTTCAAAGATTAGAGGTGGCCTAAAGGAAACATTATATTATTATTGCCCTCAAATATATCTACAAGAAACTCTTGCTAACTTTACACATCACATGTCATGCCAAAATATTTAGAATTATAAATTTAAGTGGACTAAATGAAATAAACTATTTTTTTTATATAATAGTTCAAAGTTGATTCATAAGCCCAACTCACTGCATAGAATCTTCTCCGTGCTAAAATTACTTCTATCAACCACCTCAAATTTATTTATCCAACCCCATGTTTCCCTTTATACACAAAGGTTAAGTCCATTTTGTATTACTTTTGGTCTTTGCCCCATGCTTTGATGCTTTGGAATTCTTATAGTATCATAAATTATATCCCTTTACAATTTCACATTTAGTTTGGACCTACTTTGGTGGTTATTACTAATGTGTATGTAATTTATATCTAATTGTTCTCAATTTAAGATTAATTTTGTTAACTTGGTACATTCCCACTACCTTTTTCCTAACCCAAACTACTAGGACTAAGGAACCCAATGCTCCTATTCTAGACTAGGGAACCTAGTGTCGTTGTTCAAGTGGTTTGGCCCTAAAATTTGAATTAAGAAGGTTGGTGAGAAATTGCACTCCAATGTTGGCCCTCGTTGAAATTTAAATCCAGAAAGGTGTAATACACATATAATTACAAATCGCTTTGAATTTAAACTCTAACCCCACATAAGTGAGATTTTATCGAGCATATTAAAGGAAATTGAGCATAAATTTATAATCATGGAGTCAAGAATTCAAGTCTACATCTTTGTTTTAATAATAATGATCAATAATAATTTGTTCATCAATGATGAAAGCATGCATTAAAATATTCTAGAAACATCTAAGCCTCATGTGAGACTTCATTCTAATAATTTTATATTTTAAATAATATTTGTCAATTAAATAATTTTCATTGTTGTTTTACCCTTTGTCTTATTGACGATAAGCTCTATTTTTAATCAATCATAGCTATAATGGAGGTGGTAACACCAACATGGGGGTTGAATTAGGGAAACCCCTATACAACACAACCATTTTCCCATTTTTTGTGTAGGTTCAAAAGTAAAGACAAAGAACATTATAGTTCTGAAGAGAAAACATTGATAAGCATTCATAGATTTAAAATAGGTGAAAATTAGGGAACCTAGTACATGTGTCTAACACTTTTTAGCTAAATTTTTGAGACACGTGAACCTATATGACTTCCCAATTAAAATATTTCTTTATTTTGTTTTCACATACAATGTTAGATGAGGCACATAACACACCAATGCAACATTTTTATGCTCAACTTGTAGTTATAGGTTCCTTTCCATGTCTTATTTCTAGATTGAGCTATTGTGTTAGTTTTAGATTCTATAATATTATGTAATTTTCTATTATTTTTGGATCACAGTGCTCTATAGATCTCTCCTTTTGAAATTTACCTTAAAAGTGTTGGTGAAGTGAGATAGAACCATAGCCAACATTTTTTTGCCAATTCAAAATATAGAACTATGCAACATGGTATGCTCTACACAATTCTACAACTTTCGACTGTCACATATATGCAACTTGCACTCTTATAATAAAGAAAAATATTATGATGTATAGGGGCTTGCCTAAGTCAAACCCTGTATTGGTGCTTCCACCTTCACTATAAAAATGTTGGATGAAAAAGAGCTTACCTCTAGTAGGGTAGAGTTTGAAAACCTTAAAGGAAATTCTTGAAATGACAAATGATATCTTTGATACAAAACTCCTTGCCTTGAAGGTTCACACAAAGCTTTATATTGTTTGATAGGAATTTTAATACATTCATTCATCATGGAGGAACACACAGCTTGATCATGATTGTTGAACTTGAATACTTGAATGCTTGATTATATACTTCTACTCGTTTTCCTTCAAGATGTTTGATTGAATGCATAATTGGAGTTTATAGGAGTGTGGTTGCTTAGAGATGGTTTCAAGATAATGTTAAAATAAGAGGGAGTTATATTTATACACAATTTAATTTTTTTTTATTAAAGCCAAAATAGATTAGCACTTTCCTACTACTTGAAAAGCTAACCATTTGAATTTCAAATTTGGGGCCAAAATGGTTGGCCTAGGATGCTAGGCACCATAGTCTAGGAGATTTGTGATGCTAGGTGCCATAATCCTATAATTTTTGGCTGAAATAAAGGTTAGTAATAATAGGGTTTTACTTAGCTTCCAGGAATGATGATGAAGTAAGCACAATCAGGGGCATGAGGTGCATCCACCAAAGTAAGCCCAAAATGAGTGAACTTGTAGGTTGATACAATTTACAACACTACATGTAGTCCCCACTTTATCAAGAGTATAAACTTACGTCCATACTCATGGTAAAGTCTAGAACATGATGGAAACAATTTCATTAATACATTAAAGAGACAAGACACCAAACACCCATGAATTAGGATATTATCAATATTAAACATCAAGATAAAAGGATTAACATGATCGGCATGGTAAAAACACATGGATCATGCAATACCAAAGAAGGGTATGGCATCATAGGGTTAGTAAGAACCATTGGATACTTACTAGGAGCTATCAAAAAAAGGGTGTGATCTCTAGGACTCATAAGGACCATAGGAAATTTACTAGGAGTCATATTAGGGAAGGGAGTCACACAAGTTTAGTGAGGTGTGTTATGCTAGTGTCTGATTCTAAGGTTAAGATATCACATATGTCTAGCAAGGTGTGTTATGCTAGGACACTTTCAAAATTATGAATATTACAAAGTAAAATATCTTTATTTCTAAATAATCTGAAAATGAGATTGTGAGATGGGTGCTATAGTGTCACCAAGAAAAATTTATGAGATGAGATTACAAAATGGTCGTTGTAGTGGCACCAAGCACATCATGGTGTATGCTCAAATTGTACAAACTAATCTGGTGGTGTGTGTACCACATTAAATGTATAGTACAGTGTATGTTCCCAAGTTAAAGTGATTGCATATGATAGTCGAGTGAAAATGATTTAAGGTAGCATACATACATCTAAATATAACCACATCACACCAATGAAAAACCCCAAACATAGGAATGCCAAAGGTGGTTGTCATAAGATATAAAATAGAACATAAGGGATCCATGATCTATGATCAATATGCATATCAAATAAATCGTGTATATCAATATGATTCATTTGAATTGATCTCATCCCCAAGTGCAGTGGAACTGCAAGCACATTGGATGTAGAGAACATAAGATGAAAAAGTGGTCTGTTTGGGTGAATATGGAAGAGACGAAAAAAGATCTCAATTGTTTGCATCATCTCCAAAAGATAACACAAAAACACATTCACCACAAAATCACCTTTACGATACATGTATATGACATATATAGAAGTGAGATGAAACTAGAGGAATGTTATGACATGGCCAGTCTCTTTGTATCCTTGTTCCAGTGAAGTCTCAATAATCATCCAAAGAGAGATTAACAAATAAAAAAACATGCCAAGTACCATAGTATAGGATATTGCATTGCATGGAAGAAAACACATAAAACAAAGCATCTGCTGCATGAATAAGCTAGTCTAGTAGATGATTTGCCTCTCAATCTTGCTCATCACTATATAGAGATGGTGGGAAATATTATAATGGAGCTATGAATAGTAGAATAGATGGAGTTATGTCTAGTGCCAATCATAGACCATGCTTTAATTATGGATCACAATGTGTCTCACTCTACGAGCTAAAATTAATACTTTTTAAAACATCAAAGACAAGTTATTGTTATTAATATTCTCAATAGTTCCAAACATATTATTAAAATCATCATCCAAATTTATCACAATAAGATATTTGATAGGAGGAGAAGGATCACTTGGAATCAATAACTTTATCTCTCAATGTGGTTGGGCAAGGTAAGGATTCTCTCTAGGTGGAGTAGATGGTAAGGAAGGCTGGGATTATGGGAACAAATCAACATTCAAGTGCTTAGGGGAAGAGTCACTTATTTAGGTAAGCTCATTAGACTTTGCATGATGTTTTCATCAGTGTTCTCTCACTTCATAATTTTGTTAGTTACAATTCAAAGATTTTGTAGAAGGTTGAGTAACACTTAACATTTATTCCTTTTTGTTGGTTAAAATTATGTCTCATAATTACACTTTATGTAAGTTGATTTAGGGTAATGCATTTCATTGTAGTTTGCATATGATACACTTGGGGAAGTGTGCATCTAGGGAAGTTGGTTGTAGGAGAAATTCCACCTTTTATGGTGATATCTGTTTGTAAAATTCCACCTTCGGTGGGTGATCCTCGTTTAGTGAAATATTATATTATTTCTCTTACATACCCTTGTATCTCATTGGGCTACATGTCATGATCGCGTGCTCTCACCTCCATATGGCCTTGCCTTTATAAGCAGGGTCATCATAATTGTATGGTTTATCCAATTGATCATTTTTTTGCATCTTGATGAGAATACAGTTTGTTCTTATCAATATTTTTCTCTCTTGTTCTTATCAAATTCTTATGTATGGTATCATAGCCATTGGAGCTCCATTCGGTAGTCATTTTGGAGAGATCTTGGTGCATTTGAGATTCAAATATGAGATGCAGTATTAATTGGGAGCATCCTCCACCAAATCTGACATTACCATTGAGTCCAAGAGGTCGATTCCATAAATTTTGACTATAAATTTGCCTCTATTGGGAAAAAGTCATTTTCGGGGCATCAATTTGTTTTTCGCCATCTAAGTGGGTACGGTAGGAATTTTTCAAAAAACAATTATTTTTTTTGGAAAGATTTTTAAAAATTCTAATTTGGTAATTCATAGATTTTAATTGTATTGAAAATTTTTTAATTATAAAATTAAAAAAAAAAAAAATTCTCTTATTAGGGGTCCATTGTTCACCCCCACCGTACTTCTCCCTGCTAGTCTGCAAGGCCCGTACCTTATCTATAGGCACCTCTCATACACTAGTTTTCCTATCTTTGATAGACATGTTTTATTTTTCTGGCAACCACCGTCCACGCCTGCCACCAGTTCTTTGGCTCCTTGATGCAGAGCATCATGGAAAACCAACTCACAACCAAGGATCTTACTAATCCAATCAACATTCCAATTTGTTTATCACCAATTTGTTTATAATAGAGGTATAATCAATAGCCAATCAACCATATCAAACAACATAACTATCCCAATCCATCATTAGGCTCCAATCTTCCAATAGTCACATAAACATCCAATCAACAATTTAACCAAACCCTTACTTCCTTAAGGCATCTTAACCACTCAACCAATCATTGCAATATCATTCCATCCATATGTTTCAAGGTCATATTCATAAGTAATTTCTGATTTCAAGAATCATAAACTATTCAACAAGTTTTTACCTTCATACCCTTAAACCACATGTATCTCGGTCACAAAAAGATAAATCAGATTACTTAATCCACATCCAAGAACCATTTAAAATACCAACTCCATATCCCAATCACATTCAAGCCACAACACCTAAATCTGATCATAAACAAGAACTTTACATGCAACTTTCATTAGACCATCATTCTGCAACTTTGATAGTACAAAACTCTAGTACTCATACCTTTCCGAAATGACATCACGTGGCCAATCGCTCCGGTGAGAATGCATCTAGGTTTACCAAAACATATACAACATCTAGCTAGATCCAATGGTTAATTTTGGAGTTATGCCCCCCGTACTAAGACCCATTTTTATTGTCATAAACAACTCAAAAAATTTCATTGATTAGCCTGCTAGGGCATCAAATTTCTCATAGAATACGAAACCATTCAATCCCAAACAAAATTCATGTTAAATTTATCTCAATATACTTTATAATGAGCCAATAAACATAAATCTCCATTGGTTGAAACGTAAGATATCATTATAACTTTACCAGAGACTCCATTAATGAGGGTTTTAAAACAAATTTTATAAAACCAAGTGGATCTCTTACCATACTACATGAATGATGTTCAAATTTGTTCCAGAGGTTTGCTAACTCACTACTCTACACACTCCAATCTATTAGAGGGAATATCCAATCCATTTTCCAAGTAAAATATGCATAAAACAACAATGTAATGTGACTGTCAACATAACAACAGATAGAGGGTTACACAAAACATAATACATCTTCGTTAATTCTTGCAAAAACATAACAAATATTTGATCTTCATGGTGTATACTTCCTCCCTTGCACGCTATTTCATCCATCCCTGAGAAATTACATTCAAATTGGTGCCAAACACCATGACTGCCACCTTCAACCTACAGATTGGGTGACAGTTAGAGGCAAATAATTGCTCTCCTTACACACGCTTCCTCCAAAACTTCCACCATGACTCAAATTCGACCATTACATGAAATATATAAGATCTTCTCCCCTATAATTGACTAACTACCCCTTTAGGACCAAATGGAAACCTTTTACATCAATTTTTGCAACTTTTTGACAATATTTGAATTTTAACCCAAATGACCTCAAACCTTTGCATACACATTCTTGACACTTCACAAGGGACTAAAAAAGACATATTACATCATATTTACCCTCCCATGGGTTATTTGGCAAAATTTGACCATATAGACCCGAGTGCCCTTATTAGGACTTTAATAGACATTTTGAACAACCTAATACAAGTGGCACATGTAGCCTTACATATTAATTAAAAATACATTGAAATAAATTAAAATGACCTTTAAAGCTCAAATATCAATGACATTGTGCATAATAGAACCTTTTACCTCCTGTAGCCTAGGTGCTCCTACACCACTCCTCCTCTCAATCCCTGCCTCCTCTGTGCGGCCCCTGACCCTATCTCCAGCGTAGAACCTGCTCATCGAGCTCAGCCCTACTATCCCGCATGATGCCCCTATCTTCCTGACACCATTGTCTCCCTGACCGTTCTCTGCCATTCCCTCAGCCTTCGACAATGCCTTGCTTCCTTGGGCTGCCCATTGCAGTCATGACGTGTCACACCATAATTGGTCCACATGACCCCATTTATTCCACTAGTGTTGACATGCAACAACTCTTCATTCTTTCATGCAGTTCCAAATTAGTGACATGTGTCCTCATGTGATTTTTTGACTAGGGCTTAGTCAATGCCACTTGTCATCCATCCATTTGCCATGTCATCGTCTGTACAATGCATAGTCAACAATCCATACCTGCCACGTTAGATCCATACGCCCGCTCATCCTTCCATGTCAACATGCATACATACATATTATCATCCGAGTTAGCATACCATAAAGTGCTACGTAGACCACCATGTCGGATTCTATACTACCATGTGTCGCCAATCGTACTGCCATATCAGTAGTTTGCATAGTAGAGACTGCCATGTAGGCAAGGGGTTTTCTGTGACAGTCATACGAAAGTCAAATTTAATGTCATAAAATTCTGACATTAGCACTATGTCAGTATACTTTTTGAAAATTTTGACCCCTAAGTATTTGAGTTTTCATTTTTACACTCCAAATTTGAAGGCTCGTAACTTGGTTATTTTATTTGGTCTAATTGTTTGTGCTCTCCATAGTGGTGTGGTTAGTTTATGATTTCGGCAGATAGATTTTTCAGAATTTATATTTTTTCACAACTGTACCTCTTTGATCCTCAATTGTACAACTTCTCAGGCTTCGTTTAGGCTCATACGACCTCCTTTTCAGGTGTTGTTTTTTTTGAAAGTGCATAATGTTTTGTCTACTTTCACATGGTGCTATTAGTTTTCACCATTTTGAGTAAAAATTATACTTTTAGAACTTATGTTGAATATCTCAACAATTGAGAGGCAGGGTGAATCAGTTGATTACTTAAAACAATTAATTAACATAGATATAGGATGAAAATAGGAACATATAATAGATCTCACAAAGAACACCAGATATGGTGTGGAAAACCCAAGAAGGGAAAAAACCACAGAGTATGTTAGTTCTCAATATAAATACTGTTAAGGTGATTTTAACAAAGGGTGGCTCACTACCAGAATGCTCACTGCAAGTGGGCTCACTTCCTAGAAAAAGGCTCACTTCCTAGAAAAAGGCTCACTGCCAAAGAAAGAGAGAAAGAAAGAAAGAATCCACCACTGAAACAAAATATGTACAAGCCAGAATGCTTCTAGTGCCTCAAAACCAACACACTCACACACATCACCAATAGTCAAATCTTTCCTTTTCAATCTCGCATATCTTCAATAACAACATCACACTTTTTCTATATATCTAACACAAACAAATCATCCTCATATATATACTGTCTTCCGAGAACTATAATCCTCCAAGTTGGGAAAGACAGGGATCTAAAATAGGTCAACACTAAACATACTAGTGGTGGGAAGGAATGAGTAGTAGTGCACACCACAACATACATCATCGGTCAGATCAACATGTTACAATCAATACAAATTCTAGACTCATACACCATGATACACACGCTACACCACAAGCCACTACACATCCTCAAATTTTGGACTTAATCCAAACCCAAACACCATCGCCCAAAGCAACAAAAGTAAGAATAAAACCAAGATACACATGAATATTATCGATCGACACCATATCCAATAACTTGAAATATCTAGATTACCAACACATCTTCTGGAGCACCAAAGAGTTTGGGAACACATATTTCAGATCACCAACTCAAAGAAATAAAAAGATACATCAATACCAACCAATATGTTGACATCAATGACAACCACTTAACAATATCATCTCATCTGTAACAATCACATCTGCAACAATCTCCCTCTTTCTCATTGATGGAAACATTCATCAACAACAAACACAAACCAATCTCTACAACTGAAACCTAGCTAAAACTCTCAAGATCTATCCCCCTTTTACACCAATGACAAAGGAAGGCATAACTACCCCTATGAAACTCACTCCTTCTCCTCCTAAGAGGAAGCACCCAAACATCAATCAAGATTAAAATATGCAATCCACTCACTGGAGTAATGCACATCCAAATGCACATTAGTTCAAACTGGAAAGGGGTAGTACCCCTAACTTCTACTTAAGATACTCAAAAGTATCTTTACACGGCGCCTTTGTCAAGTTATCTGCAATTTGTTCCTTTGTAGCTACATACTCAATCTCTACTTCATTATCCAACACCTTTTCCCCCAAGAAGTGATATCAAATAGATATATGGTTTGTTCTAGAATGCTGTACCAGATTCTTAGAAATGTTTATTGCACTAGTGTTATCACACTTAATAGAGATAGGTTTATTGAATGTTACACTAATATCCTACAAAGTCTGCTTCATCCATATGAGTTGTGTGCAACATGAAGATGTTGCAATATATCTTGCTTCAACTATAGATAAAGAGACACAATCTTGCTTTTTCCTTGACCAAGGCACTTATCGGGAGCCTAGAAAGAATGCTCCACCATTTGTACTTTTCCTATCATTAACACTTCTTACCCAATATGCATCAGTATAAGATGTCAGAGTAAAATCTAAGCTTTTGGGGTACCATAGACCAAATTCCACTGTTCTTTTTAAGATATCTGAAAATTCTTTTTACTACCACAACATGAGATTCCTTCGGCTCTTGCTGAAATCTATTTGCCAAATAGACTGCATACATGATATCTGGTCTTGAAGTAGTCAAATATAATAATCCTCTAATGATTGATCTATATTGACTTGCATCTTCTTTAGGGGACTAATCATCTTTTGTCGATTTACATCTGGTGGTCATAGGTGTACACACCGGTTTGGAGTTCTCTAACCCAAACTTCTTCAACAATTCCTTGATGTATTTAGATTGAGAAATGAAAATTCCTTTATCATTTTGATTAACATGCAAACCAAGGAAGAAATTTAACTCACCAATCATGGACATCTCAAATTCCTTTTGTGTCTCATTAACAATTTTTTTACACATACCTTCATTTCCTCCAAAAATTATATCATCAACATACACTACAACAATTAGGATTTTACTTGAATCAGTTTTGAAATACAAATTATTGTCAGCGAAACCCTTCTGAAACCCTTGATCAGTCAAGTACTTATCTAGCCTTCCATACCAAGCTCTAGGAGCTTGTTTTATTCCATACGAGGGCTTCTTCAATCTGCAAACAATGTTCAAATCATCTTTCAACTTGAATCCTTTCGGTTGTTCAATATAAACTTCTTCTTTCAACTTTCCATTCAAGAATTCTGATTTCACATCCATCTAATAAACTTTGAAATCCTTAAAATCTTCAAAATCCAAAAACATCCTAATTGTTTCCATCTTAGAAATTGGGGCATATGTCTCATCAAAATCAATACCTTCAATTTGAGTATATAACCTTTGCAAACCATATTTCTCACAATCTTTCCATCTTCATCCATCTTGTTCTGGAATACCCATTTAGTTCCAACCACATTCTTGTCTACCGTTTTGTTAACTAATTCCCATGTCTGAAATTTCTCAATCTAATCTATTTCTTCTTTCATTGCCTTCATGCAATTCTGATTACTGCAAGATTTGTCTACTATTTTTAGTTCAATCTCTGAAAGTAAACATAGAAAAGCTTGTTCTTGAGTTTCTTTTCTTCTTGTGATGATACCTTTGTTCTTATCTCCAATAATCTAATCCTTTGAGTGATTCTTCTAAACATATCTTGGGGTCTTAGATGTCGATGTATGAGTTTCCCAAGTGATAGGGAGATTGAGTGAGAAGTTGCTCAATAAGTCTAAATTGGGTTAATAAATGAAAAGGACCCAAAGGATATTCTTTTCTTTGTGTTCAATTAGTGTTTGAAATAAAAAAATTCAACATCCACACCTCTTCTCAAGCAACCACCCCATTATGTGTTATACTCCCTTGTTCTAGCTTGCTTCCTCAATGTTACTCAAACCCTCCACTATAGGTCCACATTTAAAAATGGTATCTAAATGGTTAATTTTGATTGAATTAGGCTCCTTGAGTGTCTTTAAACTATTTTACACAAGTTTAAAAGGTTCTAACTCCCTTGGGGCAATTGGGTTCACTTTTTAGTTAAAACGGGGCTAAAAGGCTACTAGCCCGTGGAGGCCTAACTGGAGTGATTTTTGCTTGTGTAGTGCAACGATGACCAGGACAACCTTGGAACCTAATTTGGAAGGTTTCTAAAAGGTCCAAGCTCAAATATTTTTATGGTCTTAGCCCCTCTGAAGGTAGTATAGTGACTGTCCACATTTTTAGGCAAGGAAATAGGGTTTTGAGAGGGTTTAGCACATGAAACATAGGAATTCTCTCCTAAACCTCAAGTCAAGCTTCCAAACTATCATGGAACCTCTGCCACATCATTTTGAACAATTCTCCAACTCTTCCCTGCATGACATTACATCAAACACTTGCTATGCAAACTGAAAAAGGTAGTAAAATGACTGTTATGAGCACTGTCACTGCTAATTCACTGTTTTTCCTGCACTTTGAAGGGTTATAACTTCATAGAGACCTTCAACCAAGCATGAAAAAACCTCCTAACACATTCTTAACACTTTTCACAAGATTCCAAAGCATGAACACATCCATAAAGCAATTTTTGGATTCAAAAGACATTAAATTCCCAAAACTGGGTACTCGCTGCCAGCCACAAATCAACACTTTTGCAACGTGAAATAAACATTGTTTGGAGCTCCAAATACATCTAAAAATCTAAGGAGACTAGTGCAGACCTTTGTCTTAATTTTTCTCACTCAAATTGATCTTTGAGCACAAACAAGTTAGATCTTTGTTCACATTGCTAGCCAAATCCATCAGCAACTTGCCTAGCATATGCTCAAGAGCACTTTTTTTTCACAACCCTGGCTAAAATATGAAATATTTACACTGTAAATGTGCAATAAAACTTGTATAAGTCCACCCATGCGAGCCCAAACCTGGATTTAGACAAGTTGATGCATTTTGGAGTCCAAAACCCTTGACAGGGTAGTCAAGGAGGAAAATGAAAACAATTTTACAAAACCAACTTCCAAATGCACAAAATACAAACTAATTACATGTAGAGAATTGAATATACAATAAATATACTTTCCAAAAGGTACAATATGGAAAGGAGAAGTCCCAATACGGACTGCTATACAAATGGATCACAAAACATGAGAAAAGTCATAAAAATGATTGCTCTTTCAATTGATTATGATAGAAAGTACAAAAGACAACCCTATAACAAGAAGAGGGAGGAATATAAATATAATTTGGAGGTATTTATCAAGTCCTATATGGGCATAAGGCATTTTTGTCTTCTTTTTACAAAAAGTGTCCAAAATGAAAACTTTTACAAGCAAGAATGACAACTTTTGTTGCTCCAATTGGCAATTTAAGAAACCCAACTCAACCAACCTTCCAAAACCACCTAGGAATTATTAAAAACACTTTCTAAACATGTTTCAATTCTTTCCAAAGCATTCCTAAGCCTATAAGGTGATTTTGCACTTTTTAGCCTTATTTGGCCTAGGAGCACAAAACTGACAACTCAAACCTTAGGAAAACAAAACTTGATCTCTCAAGCACAAAATGAGATCAAACATCTATGAAATGACTCAAAATAACCTATGACAACATTTAAAAACTAACAAGACACTTAAGCATGAAAAATACCAAAAATAAAGAGTATAAGCAAAACTAGGTGCTCCTGCACCACCGAGCATCCTTTCCTTCTTCTCCTTCTTTGGTCTTCTCTTCACTTTTTCTATTATCTGGTTCATCAGAATCATAACCTACTAATTTGTGAGATTCTTTTGAATTATCTTAATCAACCTTCATATTTGCACTTTCAACAATCTTGTTCAGCCTTTCGTTGTAACACTGGTATGCCTTGCTCATTATAGAATATCCTATGAATATACCTTCATTAGCTTTATTGTCAAACTTACCAATATTATCCTCATCTCTCCGAATGTAGAACTTGCTTCCAAATACCTTGAAATACTTCACTATCAAAGTTCTACCATGCCATAACTCATAAAATGTTTTCCCATGACTCTTCCGGTATAGAATTCTATTAAGAGTGTAGACTGCAATATGAATTACTTCTCTCCGATAGATTTCTGGAAGCTCTACTCCTCTGATCATTGTTCTAGTTGCTTCATGGATTGTCCAGTTCACCCTTTCTACTACACCATTCTACTGAGGTGTTCCAGGGGTAGATAACTGTCTTTTAATACCATGTTTGTCATATAAGTTGTTAAACTCATTAGAAGTAAATTCTCCTCCTCTGTTAGACCTTAAACACTTAATCTTTCTGTCAACTTCATTTTTTAACTTTAACCTTGAATATTTTGAATTTCTTTAATGCTTCTAACTTTTCTTCAAAAATGCAACCCATGACATTCTAGAGTAATCATCAATGAATAAGATGAAATACCTCTCACCTTGTATACTTCTTGTTCTGGTCGGACCACATAGATCTGTATGCACTAGATCCAACAATCTGGTGGGCGAATTTTCCTTTTATCTATGAGTTTCTCTTGTCTACTTTTCAATTTGACACTCTTTTCACATGTTGTTATTCAGTTTGGTCAGTCTCGGTAAATCTCTCATTGCACTTGATGGACTGATCTTCACTAAGTTGTCAAAATTGATATGACACATCATCCAATGCCAGAGCCAACTATAATTGATCTAAGACAACATGCAGTACTTCGTAGCTCCTTCTAGAAGATACATATTTGTACTAGTCCTTTTCCTTGCCGTAATAAAAAATCCAGATCCTTTTCCAATCTGACAAGCATCATCCTAAAAGACAAAATTGTACCCATTTTTTCACATCTATCCAACACTCAATAGATTATGATGCAAAATCTTCACATATTAAACATTATCAGTGTTATGCTTTCCATCAAAAGAAATAGAACCAATTCTGGTGCAGGAGCACCCTTCAAAGGGCTCCCACCATCTGATTTTGTTGTGTTCTTGCTTCTTTAAGAAGCCATTGTAAATATAATAAGAGCCATGTACTCATTGGTCCTAGTTTAGGTCCTAGGTTCTTAAGTCTAGGTTGAGTTTTCTTGTGGAGTAGAGGGTATGTGTTCCTTTGATGTGTTTAGGGTCCTTCTTAGCATGGTGGAGTCCATAGGATAGCCCAATGTGGGCCTAGGAGTCAAGAAAAGCAACATTGAGAAAGTTGCTCAAAAGTTGCATGACAACTTTTCAAAGTTGTCAAGCAACTTTTCCACCTAGTAGGTCAAAATCCTTATCTTAGCATGGACAACCCTAATGTGGGCACATAGACCAAGGAAAGGGTAATATATGTAGTTGCAAACCCTAAGATGATGTGTTGGATGTTAGTTTTGTACGACCTAAGGAAAGTGACTTGACTGTGACTGTAATCTTGTTGCCAGTCAGCACTAATGGAGCAATGAAGGATTGATAATGGATTGATCTTCAAACAAAACTATGTTGAGAATCTTATATGGTGTATATACCTTCATTTTGAGCATTTAGATTAGGTTTTTTTTTGCAGGTGTTGTGTGTTTGTAAATATTTTGTAAACTCTCTTCTCATTGTCCAGTTGTGGACTGGTTTGTGTTAATGGGTTGATAACTCCTTTCCCCATTGTGGAATCACCATGAAACCATGGGGAATAGGAGTATAGACCTTGTACATTACTTCAAAGAAAGAAAGGCCCTTGAAGATATAGGGAAGCTAACCAAAAACCCACTCCTAGGTGAGACTAGACAGTGCCCGTCTAGAAAGGGTTAAAGTTGCAGAGGTCTAGGAGAGAAAGGAAGGTCAGAGGAGGCTGCACCCTTTGGAGGAGTTGTAGAGAGGTGTGTGGAGCACCATTGGTGAGAAGGAGGAGCTTCCACCAATCTAGACAAGGTGGTAAAAACATAAAAACAACACTGTGACCTTGGCAGGCCTAAAAACCCTCTTTAAAACCCTTAAAAATCTCAAAATTCACCTAGGGTAGTGTACGGACTCTTGGAGGCCCAAAACTAGAAAAATACTTGAGCCCTAGCCAAATGAATAGAAGTTCTTTTGGGAAGTTTCACAAGCATATGCATCATCTGCAAGACGGAGCCCTAAAAGTTCGGATTGGAGGCCTAATTGGGCACATTCCTTGTAGCCCTATTTTGTAGGAAAAAGGCAAACTAGTGAAATCAGTAAGGGGTTGGAAGGTTGGAACCTCTTGGGGGCACATGAATGGATGGAAAACCATGTCTAAGACTTATCCTATCCTTGCTAGGACCTAAGAAGGTGTGGACAAGCCAAACCCTTATTAGCCTAAGTAAGGGTTCTTTGAATCTCATGAATAGGTGAGACCCGAGGAGAAGTAATTCAAGTTGTTGGTGGGTGGATTGGGCAAGGTCAGGGGATTCCACAAGCAGGGGAATTCCTAGAGACCCTAGGGTGTGGTTAGAACACCTGGTGATCCAAGGAAAGGATCTAAGAGCATAGACTAGGCTAGTCTATCCTATTCTCTATCCCATCAGATTGGTATGAGAGTAAGTTAAAGATTTGGTGGACTGTGCATGTCTCTATATTCTGGTGAATCAGTAGGGGAGCACAAAATGGTCACTAATGCAGAGCTGGCTATGGAGGTAGAAGAGCAAAAGGAGAAGAACAGACTCCTTGAGGAAGCTATGAGCGAGATAAGGGACAAGCTGCAAGAAGTGGTGGATCAGAAGACACATGGACCTTGGGGTAAGGACACCAAGGATAAAGGAAAGAAAACTATTGATATAGATGACACTATACCTGAACCAGACCCCTTGATCAATGAAGAACCCTTTGTAAAGGCCATTAAGGATTTGAATACCAAAGCTTTTGAAGGATTGCCACATTTCAGTGGAAGGATGGACATTGACACTGTCATGGAATGGATTGAGGGTATAGAGAACCACTTTGAGTGTGAGGGAGTGAAAGAAGCTCAAAAGGTTAAGGTTGCCAAATCAAGACTAAGGGGAGCAACCTTGACATGGTGGAAGTACCTGCAATAAGAGAGAGTTAGCATGGGGAAGCTACCTATTGCAAATTGGAAGGCCATGGTGAGTAAGATCAAGGAGAACTACTTACCAGAGGATTATGAAGTCCAACTTCATAAGAAGAGATAGGGATTGAAGCAAAAAGACCTTGATTTGACCTCCTACACCAAATAATTTCAAAAGCTTTGTCCTAGATCTAAAGTCCAAGAAGAGGAATCTATCAAGGTGGCTAGGTATCTAAGCGGCCTAAAGTGGAAAATTCAAGAGGAAATAAGCCTATGGACTCCCACCACTATCCAAAAATGTCATCAGCTTGCTGCCAAGGTGGAAGAGAGGAACAAAAGGAAAGGAGACTCTAATAACAGGGGTAGAGGCAGAGGTAGAGATCAAATGAATCACCAAGGTGGTTACCAAAGCAAGGCAAATGAGCAGAGGAACCAAGGAGAATCCAAGTTGACTGAACATAGCAATGAAACCAATCTCAAAGGAGGCCATTCTAGAGGAAGAGGGGCACAAGGGGATCCAAGTAGGGGTAGAGGTACCGACAGGGGTAACTCCTACTTTGCAACTATGAAATGTTACAACTGTGGTCAATTGGGACACCCGACCTATAGATGCCCTAACAAGCCTACCTCATCAAACAGTGGAAAGAGGGCTGCTTATGCTCATGAAGACACATCAAGCAGCAAGACACCTAAGGTGGACCATATTGATATAGAGATTGGAGAAAATCTGATGTTCAATAGGGTCTTGATAAGACAGCCGGTTAAGAATGAACCTAAGCATAGGAGAGCATTGTTTAGGGTGAGATGTAAAATCCTTGGAAAGCTTTGCAAGGTGATAGTTGATTCAGGGTCAACTGATAACATAATATTAGATGAGGCAGCCAAGAAGTTGAAACTCACAAGGATACCCCACACTAACCCTTACAAGGTGACATGGTTGAATCAAGAGCAGAGTGTGCTTGTCAATGAACAGACTTGGGTAGAGTTCTCTATTAGAGGATACAAGGATAAGATCCTTTGTGATGTGTTACCCATGGATGCCTGTCACCTATTGCTAGGTAGACCTTGGCAATTTGATAGGAAGGTGATCTATGATGGAGAGGAGAACTCCATTTCCTTCAAGAAGGATAGCAAAACCTTTAAGATTCAGTCTTTGATAGAGAATGAAGAGGGAACCTCAAGAACAACTAGTGTCTTATTATCTATTGGTAAAGAGTTCTTACACTTGCTACATGAGGAGGAGACAGTGAGGTGTGCCATCTTTGTGAAGCTAAAGGAGGAGGAAGACAAGTTGCAGGCAGAGGTACCCAAGGAGGTGAAGCAAATGTTGCAAGAGTATAAGGACATAGTGAGTGATGGAGCACCTGCAACACTCCCACCAAGAAGGTCTATAAGCCATCAAATAGACTTTGTTCCCGGTGCATCCCTACCTAATAAAGCTGCATATAAACTCACACCTGACCAAAACAAGGAGGTGGCAAGGCAAGTGCAGAAGTTGTTGGAACAATGACTGATCAAGAAGAGCATCAACCCATGTGCAGTCCCGGTAGTGCTAGCATCAAAGAAGGGAGGCAAGTGAAGACTTTGCACTGATTCAAGGGCAATCAATAGGATCACCATAAGGTACAGATTTCCCATTCCTAGAATGAGGATCTGATGGACTATTTAGGAGGTGCTATGTATTTTACCAAGTTGGACCTTAAAAGTGGTTATCACCAGATTAGAATTAAGGAGGGTGATGAGTGGAAGATCGCTTTTAAGACCACAGAAGGATTGTATGAGTGGCTTGTGATTCCATTTGGACTTACCAATGCCCCAAGCACCTTCATGAGGTTGATGATTGAGGTGTTAAAGGACTTCACAGGCAGGTTTGTGGTGGTGTACTTAGATGACATACTCATCTATAGCAGAATCAAAGAGGAGCACCTTGAGAATTTGAGGTTAGTCCTAGAGAGGTTGCATGAAGAGAAGTTGGCAATCAACTTAGAGAAGTGTGACTTTTTGAAGTAGGAGTTAGTCTACCTGGGATTTGTGGTGTCTAAGGAAACCTTGAAGATGGATCCAAGCAAAGTGGAGGCAATCTTGAATTGGCTTGCCCCTAGAACAGGGACTAAAGTTAGGAGTTTCCATGGTTTAGCTCAATTCTATAGGAAGTTTGTGAGGAACTTCAGTGGCATATGTGCACCAGTCCTTGACACCATAAAAGGAGGCCTTAAAACTAAGTTCAAATGGACTGAACAGGCTGATAAAGCATTCCAATTATTGAAGCAAGAAGTAGCCACAAAACCCATCCTACTCTTACCTACTTTTGACAAGCTATTCACATTGGAGTGCGATGCAAGTGGAATTGCAGTAGGGGGTGTATTGAGTCAAGAGGGAAGGCCTGTGGCATTGTTCAGTGAGAAGCTTAATGAGGCCAAGAAGAAGTACTTAGCCTATGACCTAGAGTTGTATGCACTAGTTCAGTCTCTCAAAAAGTGGAGGCATTACCTACTCCCAAAGGAATTTGTGGTGTTCACAGATAACTAGGCTTTGAGTTACATTAACACTCAAGAGAAGCTTAGCAATAGACATTTGAAATGGATGGAATACCTCCAATCCTTCACCTTAACCATCAAGCATAAAAAGGGGCAACTCAACAAGGTGGCAGATGCTTTAAGCAGGAAGTTGTTGACAGTTCAAGAGTTACAATTGCAGAGCATAGGAATAGAAGGTTTCAAGGACCTCTATGAAGGAGATGAAGACTTCTCATCAGCCTACAAGGTTTGCAAGGAGTTTGAGAATCATTTTCATGGTAAGTATGCAGATTACACTCTCCAAAATGGTCTCTTGTTCAAAGCTAATCAATTATGTGTGCCTAGAGGATCCATGAGAGAAAACCTCATCCAAGAAAAACACAATGTCTAAGTGGACACTTTGGAGTCAACAAAACTTTGGATCTAGTACAAAGGTACTACTATTGGCCCAAGTTGCCAAGAGATGTGAAAAGGTATGTGGAGCAATGTGGTGTGTGTCAAAGGGAAAAAGGAGGATCAAGTAATGCAGGCCTCTATCAACCATTATCGGTCCCAAATAGGCCTTGGGAATGTGTAAGCATGGACTTTGTAGTAGGACTCCCCAAGACAAAGACAGGTGTGGATAGCATCTATGTGGTAGTAGATAGATTTTCCAAGATGAGCCATTTCATTCCATGTAGAACTACACATGATGCTATCTATATTGCACATCTCTTCTTTAAGGATATTGTAAGGATTCATGGACTTCCATTAAGCATTGTTTCAGATAGGGACAACAAGTCCATGGGCCATTTTTGGCAGACTTTGTGGAGGAGACTAGGAACTAATTTATCATTTAGCTCAGCTTACCATCCACAAACTGATGGTCAAACTGAAGTCATTAATAGGGTGTTAGGCAACTTGTTGAGGTGTCTAACCAAGGATTATGGGCAGACATGGTCTAGTCATTCCACAAGCAGAGTATGCCTATAATGACAGTGTAAATAGGACCACTGGAAGAAGCCCTTTTGAGGTTGTCTATGGTAGACACCCAAGGGGACTGTGTGAACTCAGGGAACTTGGCTCCATGGAGATGAAGAGTGGTCAAGCAGAGGATTTCACTCAAACCATCAAGGAGATCCAAGAGCAGGTCAAGAAAGCCATCCTAGAATCTACCCAAAAACTGAAGGCCAAAGTGGATGAAAGAAGGAGAGAGGTTTAGTTCAAAGTGGGTGACTATGTGATGGTCCATCTGAGCAAAGCTAGAATGCAAAGTGTCAAGCCTACTAAACTGCAAATGAAGAGGGTAGGACCTTGTAGAATTCTGTCAAAATATGGTGAGAACGCCTACAAGGTTGATCTTCCATTAGATTTAGTCATTTCACCAGTCTTCAATGTTGCTGATCTGATAATGTACAAGGGTGAGATAGCAGGGCAGACTGAGAATCAAGCCAAGGTACTGCAAGACTTGGATGTGATTGCCTTACCTCAAGTGAAGTAGCCCATAGTAGAGGAGATCTTGTAGTCAAGGGTGAAGAAGTCTACTAGACACCAGGTCTACATGGAGCACCTGGTGAAGTGGGCAGGTCAACCTGTGTCTGAAGCTACTTGGGTTGAAGAGAGCAGGTTCAAGAAGCTTGGCATTGATCTAACTCTTGTCACTCCCCTAGTTCCTTAGTTTTTTGCAGAGGGGGAGTATGGTGCAGGAGCACCCTTCAAAGGTCTCCCACCATTTGATTTTGTTGTGTTCTTGCTACTTTAAGAAGCCATTGTAAATATAATAAGAGCCAGGTCCTAGTTTAGGTCCTAGGTTCTTAAGTCTAGGTTGAGTTTTCTTGTGGAGTAGAGGGTATGTGTGCCTTTGTTTTGTTTAGGGTCCTTCTTAGCATGGTGGAGTCCATAGGATAGCCCAATGTGGGCCTAGGAGTCAAGAAAAGCAACATTGAGAAAGTTGCTCAAAAGTTGCAAAGGTTGCATGACAACTTTTCAAAGTTGTCAAGCAACTTTTCCACCTAGTAGGTCAAAATCCTTAGCTTGACGTGGACAACCCTAATGTGGGCACACAAACCAAGGAAAGGGTACTATATGTAGTTGCAAACCCTAAGATGATGTGTTGGATGTTAGTTTTGTACGGCCCAAGGAAAGTGACTTGACTGTGACTGTAATCTTGTTGCCAGTCGGCACTAATGGAGCAATGAAGGATTGATAATGGATTGATCTTCAAACAAAACTGTGTTGAGAATATTATATGGTGTATATACCTTCATTTTGAGCATTTAGATTAGGTTTTGTTTTACAGGTGTTGTGTGTTTGTAAATATTTTGTAAACTCTTTTCTCATTGTCTAGTTGTGGACTGGTTTGTGTCAATGGGTTGATAACTCCTTTCCCCATTGCAGAATCACCATGAAACCATGGTGAATAGGAGTATAGACCCTATACATTACTTCAAAGCAAGCAGGGCCCTTGAAGATGCAGGGAAACCAACCAAAGACCCACTCCTAGGCGAGACTAGACAATGCCCGGCTAGGAAGGGTTAAAGTTGCAGAGGTCCAGGAGAGAAACTAAGGTCAGAGGAGGTTGCACCCTTTGGAGGAGTTGTAGAGGGGTGTGTGGAGCACCATTGGTAAGAAGGAGGAGCTTCCACCAATCCAAACAAGGTGGTAAAAACATCAAACCAACACTGTGACCTTGGCAGGCCTAAAAACCCTCTTTAAAACTCTTAAAAACCTCAAAATTCACCTAGGGCAGTGTACAGAGTCTTGGAGGCCCGAAACCAGAAAAATCCTTGAGCCTTGGCCAAATGAATAGCAGTTCTTTTGGGAAGTTTCACAAGCATATGCATCTTCTGCAAGAGGG
Source organism: Cryptomeria japonica (assembly GCF_030272615.1). NCBI lineage: Eukaryota > Viridiplantae > Streptophyta > Pinopsida > Cupressales > Cupressaceae > Cryptomeria > Cryptomeria japonica. Next base: position 10,313,709 of record NC_081413.1, on the reverse strand, counting down.
AGCCCTAAAAGTCCGGATTGAAGGCCTAATTGGGCACATTCCTTGTAGCCCTATTTTGTAGGAAAAAGGCAAAATAGTGAAATCGGTAAGGGGTTGGAAGGTTGGAACCTCTTGGGGGCACATGAATGGATGGAAAACCATGTCTAAGACCTGTCCTATCCTTGCTAGGACCTAAGAAGGTGTGGACAAGCCAAACCCTTATTAGCCTAAGTAAGGGTTCTTTGAATCTCATGAATAGGTGAGACCTGAGGAGAAGTAATTCAAGTTGTTGGTGGGTGGATTGGGCAAGGTCAGGGGATTCCACAAGCAGGGGAAGTCCTAGAGACCCTAGGGTGTGGTTAGGACACCTGGTGATCCAAGGAAAGGATCTAAGAGCATAGACTAGGCTAGTCTATCCCATCAAATTCCCACAATTTGTGTTGTCTGATCATCTTCTAACCTAACAGTACCACAATCATACTTAGCAAGTTTCACAAACTTAATTTTGTCACCAAACATATGATTTGAACATTCACTACAATCAACCATTCATTTCTATCTCTTCTAGCATGTAAAGCAGTAGCAACAGTCTCAGGAATATCAATTTTAAGAACATCTCTTTCTACCAAGAATAAACAATCACCATCTTCATAATCTGACTCATCATCTAAAATGGAAACATCATCTTTGACATAATAGGCTCTCTTATTGGACTTTCCTTTATTTTCTCTAGATTTTTGTCTTAAATTCTTCTCTGGACACCTAGTAGCAATATGACCAATGTTTCAACATCTAGAATATTTAAGGGGTAACATACCTTTGTATTTGTCTTTTCCAAACATTCTTATCTCAAATGCTGATAGAGTTTTGTACAGCTACTCTCTAGTGAATTTCTTTGGATCATAGGTTTCTTCAATAGCCAAGATCTTGTCACTATAACTTTCCGATAGTGACATCAAGATCTTCTCAATTATATCTTCATTTGACAAGGTGCCACCAAGTTCTCTGATTTCATTTACCGCACTATCAACTTTCTAAAAGTAGCTAGTTATGTCCTCTCCTTTCTCCATTTTCAAATTCTCATATCTATGCTTAGCTTTTTGCTTCTTTTTTAATTTCACTCTGTGATTTCCTTCATATATATCTATTGCAGGAGCATCCTCAGTCGATGAGCAATTTTGTATCAACCAAAAATATTTCCTTTCAGTTTTGTTCTTGTCTAGTTCTTTATGCAGTTTTCTGTGTTCTTACTGTTTGGCACCGGTAGTTGCTTTCTTTTCGTGATAGATCTTATTTTCAGTTTCTATGCTAGTTCATGTGCTTGATTCCAGATTTTCAGTTCATTTGGGTTCTTTTCCGGTCAGTTATCACTTCTGTTTGATTGTTTTTGGATTCCAAGATAGTTCTTGTGCTTACCAGTGCGATTCTTGGCATGTGGATCTAAAAGAACTTGAAAATGATGCCTTGGTAGTAGTGGGACAAGCTAATCACAATTCTCGTCTTTATCATTCTCCCACTTTTTGCCTCGATCTCCTTCTATGCCTTGCTCACTCATTCAAATTCAGAAAGTAAGCTATGGCATGAGTGGTTTGGTCACATCAACTACTGCTATCCTCAGTAGCTTAGCTCTAAAGAAATGGTCACAGGTCTACCACAAATCAATTTTTTAGAGGGTGTATGTTTAGGATGTTCCATGGGCAAGCATCCAGAAAAGAAGTTTGATAAGGGGAAGCCTTGGAGAGTTCTGGAAGTTATTCAATTGGTTTACAACGATGTAGCAGGCCCATTTCCAGTGCGTTCATTTAGCTAGGCCTACTATGTCCTCACCTTCGTTGATGACTACTCCTGCTTCACTTGGGTCTACTTTCTTGTTCGCAAGAGTAAAGTGTTTGACAAATTTCTAACCTTCAAGGCTCATTTTGAGAACCAATCAGGGAAGTTAGTCAAGATCCTTCACACAAACAATCAAAGGAAATATATGAACAATAGACTTGAGAAATTTTGTACGAGCTTGAGGGGATTGATCTTCAGTACTCAGATGCCTACACTCCACATCATAATGGTGTTGCAGAAAGGAAGAATAAAACTCTTAAGGAGATGACTACCTACACGATTGATGCTCTTTCTCTCAGTCCAACCTTTTGGGCACCTGCAACACCCATAGGCTCAATATTTAAAAAAAATAAATTTAATATTTTATTTAAAAAAATAATATTTTTTGAAATAAAAATTTTTAATTAATTTTTTTAATAATTTTTTCAATTATATTTTTTTTATTATTTAAATTTTTTAATAAATTTTTTTTCATATTTTTTAAATATCAAAAAAACAAAAAAAACTATTTTTTATTTATTTTTTTTTAATAAAGGATTTTTTTTTTCAAAATTCAAAATTCAAAAAAAAAATCACAATTTTTGTTATTGTTTTAATAATGTTTTTTTTTTTATGGGGATTTTTAATAATGTTTTTAATTAAGTTTTTATGTTTTTTAAAAAACAAATTTTTTCATGAAATAAGCAAAATTGGGAACAATTTTTTTCTTGTCCACCTAGATCCCTGTTTGTAGCATTCTCCAATAGGCAACCAAGCGGGGGTTTGTTTTCTCCTACTTTTTTCTTGTTCTTTTCATTTGGCCTCTAGATCTTGGGTTGCTATAGGCACAAGTGGAAGTAACCTCTAAAGGTTGAAAGACACGAGAGTGCTAGATGATGTCGAGCATTTTCCTCTATGTCCTTTATAGGATTGTTTACGTGGAACTACAACATACATATTAGGAATATGAAATGCAGTGAAACAAAGTCCTATCCTAGAAATATAAACTAAGAAATTAATTCTCAAATCACTATCATTCATTGGAGGAAATAGCCAACAAGATCAAAATTCAATCTCAAAAGAGAGATAGATGTTGTGTATGATTATTTCCTTTTTTGGTTTGACGTGCTTAGATATGATTATGAAAAGAAATGATACAAAATTGACAATATTTAGCATAAACAAACAATCTTGTTCTCTGAATTCTTTCTCAGAATTTCAATTTCAGAGAATACAAAACGATTCATTGACATACGTTGGAAATGAATTATACTTATATGTCTAAGACATTGGATTAGAGTTAGAAGTTACATTAACATGTTTTTCTCCTTGGACGGTTGTTGGTTCTACGTGACTTATGAAAAGAAAGCCAACGAAATTGCCAACTAATTTATTAGGCATTTTCTAAAGAAGGGACGGTTGTTGGGTCTACATGACTTCAATCTTTGGTTGCTAGTGATTGCTAGATAAAATCTAATAGTTTTTCATTATCATGGTGTTTAGTCCTTAATCTATTTGAATTGTCCTGCAGTTAAGAACATATTGAATCTATGTTCATGGTACAATACGCTATTCAAGGTAGTTGAAAAATTTGCCATGAGTTGTATGTTGTCACTGTAACAGTCGACGTATAAGGTGATCTTTAACTGTAAGAGCATAAGTCCTCTTAAAAGTGAGAAACCACTTATGGCGATGAAGGCACCTTGCATTGCTATTATGCATAACTGGCTTCTGCTAATTCCAGGTGTACATGCAATGGGCACTCCTGTATCTGAAAACTTTTCCATGAATACTTAGTTGTTAAGGCAACCAAAAAGTCAATTTTGAAGTTACACTCTGCGATCCCATGTTAATTTTCCTCTGACGACAGGCCAGAACAGAATATCACAGACGTTATAAAAGAAGTGCTACAAGAAATTCATGACCATGACAAGTGTGGGCAGTAGTGGCAGCTATAAAAAGCAGAGTGACATCATGTTTGACCCCATGTTTGGCAGCTATAAAAAGCAGCTATGAAAAGCCCGAGGCCACCTGTTGTACTGATCAGATGTATCATGTGACGTTAAATCCACTTTAGTGGAAGTTTCACATCTTCTGTGCATTAAGAGTTGCTCTTAGCACTCCTACCCAACAGGCATGGACTCCATTCTTAACTTTCGTATCCAGAAGCATATTCTATCTAAAGTGGAAACTCTAAACATTTAATGAGCTGCATTTAGCATGGTCCCATGTGTCTAGATATAACAAGACTTTACCTCCAGGCATTCTGTAGACCCGTCTGCTCGAATAGACTCAATTTCAAACTTTTGACACTTGAATTCCAACAGACTTTCGAACCCCCAAAACTTTGTAGATTCTGACATAGTGAACCTTTCGTAGCCATTAAGTTATTAAAAACAATAATTCTCTGTTCTAAAGATTAGGGGAGAGGGACTAATAGTCGTTAGGCGTTAGGGTTAACTTCGTCAACATGTAGTTGTTACATAGAATATCATAAGACCTCCCTTTTTTTTAGAAATGTAAATTGGACACTTGTCTAGCTACAACTAAGGTTTGGTGGTGTGACTCGTCATGCAACTCATCAAAATAGCACGTCTAGTACAAAGTGTCCTAAAAATGACTTTTAAAAGATTTAATCAAAACTTAATTTAAAAATGGCTAGTAATTGAATAAAAAAATATCATTTGTTGTTAGTAAAATATCATATTTTTATTTAAAATATAGTTTATATGCAACATAGATGGGCCAAATTCGTATTAGTAACTATAAATCTTTGTTATCTCTAATTTTTAAATCCAACATAAATGGATCAATAGTTGAGCACAGAAAAATATTTGTTGTTATAGAAAAAACACATTATTATATAAAATGCAACTTATATCCAACACAAATGGACCAATAGTTGAACATTAAAACTTGTTAAAAATATTTCTCATTTAATGGAAAATTACAAGGTATGTTTTGTTCTCAACTTTTATATTTGTGATAAGACAAATTATTAATATGATATACTCCAATGAATATACATTGCTACCCCAATAGTTGTACACATATGAATACTATTTTTTCACTATGACAACAATACTTGTTTAAACAAGTATCTTATTTTATTAAATGAGAATCTTATTTTATAAATGACACAATTATAGTGGATAGTTATGATATTTTATTTCAAACAAAAAATTATTTATTTTACTTGTTAATGAATGTATATATGTACTTTTTATATAAGATTTACAAGTTCTTATGTGTTCAAGTATAGGTCTATTTTGACCAACATTTGGTTAATTTTTTACTTACATGTAGACTATTTATTTATAATATATAGTATAAATTTGTGGTAAGATTGGATATCTATAAGCATAATTGCTATAACGACTATTGGACCGTGTACAACTATTGGTCCCTCTCCCCTAAATTCTCACGTCCAAAAGGGCACGATTGTCAATTAATGTATACCTTCCCTTCACACAAAGTATTTCCATTTGGATTTCTTGAGCGATAAGATTTAAAATTTCTTTAGCAATAAAATATCAAAGATGATGATAGTTTGATGATTTTTTAAATTTTTTTTCTACAAGTGATTAGAGACATTGAAGTCAATGACAAAACAATTTTTTCTGGGGGACTGATTAGTGTATACACCTAAAAATGGCTATGATTTATTAAATAAATATTTATTATTTATTTAATGATTATTCTTCTATTAAATAAATAAATTGAAAAGTTTATTTATATTAATTCATTTAGCTTATTCTTCTATTTTCAATAAATTAATTAAATATTCAGTATTTAATTAATCAACCTTCCTAAAGTCTTCTTAATTAAATAATTCAAAATTATTTAATTATCCACCTTTTCCACCTCACTCTCTTCCACATCGGCTTATCTTGCCAACTCACTCTTCATGTGGCTAAACATTATCTTCAACTCCCACTTCCTATATTCACTCCAGTACTCCTACATCTTTGGAGGAGGTTGTGTCCACCTCATCCTGGTAAAACTCCACTTGTCATACATTTCCTAGATAGTCTCCAACTATCCTATATTCTTGGAGTTCCTAACTATGGTCAACTCTAGCAAGTTGCCACTTGGATTTATCAAAATTCACTCTCAACCATTGATCTTTTCCACAAGGGATTTTTCTCATGGAAAATCTATAAAAGATGCATTTTTCACTAGTTTGAATCTAATCGTAGTCTTGCACTCCAGTCATTTTAGAGCATTTTGAGCATTTTCACAGTGTGCCTTTGGCTTAGCTTAGATACCACATAGCTTCATAATATTATTTTGCATATTTATCTTGCATTTAGAAATCAAAGACTACCATCTGTTCATCTTTGTCATCTTGAAGATCATTATAGTATAGTCTGAGAGCAATCAAGTCATATAATTCAAGAGAAGAAGGTGATAGGGCACAATGGGACATCAAAGGGGAGTTTATTTCTTTTGAAATTATTTCATGTATTTTGTTTCATTGGTAATCTAGGAGCTTTCATAGTTTCTATTTTATTTTCTAGGTTACAAAATTAGAATAACAGTTGATTAGTCATGAAAATCTATAGCAACATATTTTATGGTGGTCATGTAAATCTTTCAAGCTAGACAAGTTCAAATAACATAGCCTAAGCTCTAACTTATTTAGGTGGTTCATCTAAAATCACACTAGCTTGTCCACTAGGGCTCACTTATTAGTGTGATTTCAGATGAAACACCTAAGGAAGTCAAAGTTTATGGTGTGTCGTTTAAGCAAAAATCTCCATGCCTACTCACTCTAGAAAATCAAAGTGGAAAAACATGGTCAAAAAGTATCTAGAGAGATACATTATAATATTTGACTATCTGATGCTGGAGTATCCCCGGTTCATAGAAATCTTGCATCAACCAATAACATTTTCCTTTAAGTTTTGCTTTCTATTTGCAGTTTCATCTTTTCTTTCTGTGTGTACCATTTTTGGCTCACCAGATCATGCGGAGTTGGATTCTACTTGAAGACTTGATCATCTTTCTTATTTGCAGACCACATCACATTTGGATCATTTTTTGACATGATATTGCTATCGGTTTCCATGATAGTTTCCTATTACTGGTTGATAATTTCTTGTTACCAGTTGCCTGGACCTATTTTGGTGATCTACCAGAACCCCTTCCAAAGCTTGTGGAGCCTTGGGTGTTGATTTCGATGTTCCTTGGTGTGTGGCCGAACTTTTCTCATGATCTACACTTCATCCTTTGGATTTTCCATAGGAATCTCTTGGCGGAGGTTGACCTTGTTGGTTTTACACATTAGGTCTTGTTCTTTGGGTTTTGATCCTTTTTTCGGCCGACCCGATCCCTTGGATTGTATATATAATTGTAATTGTGTATTAGAATGTAATCAATCAAATAATCAAGTAGCTAGACTGAGCGTAGAAGATAGATCTTAATATTAAAGTTCCCAGTTGCGACGTATTATGTATTTTGAGCATGTTCTAAGGGTGGGGTCCCATGGGGGGGGCTTAAGCTCTACTTTTAAGGAAAAGGCGGTCCCATGGAGTTATTTTTTTCCAGCTACAGGATTAAATAGTATCTTCCCCTAAAAAATAGTAGCCCCTACTTTTTAGGGCTTCCAATTTGAGTAGGTAAAAATGGGGTGGGGCTAGAATAAGCCCCACTAGCTTAGGAAACATTTATGCCACTTGTCAATCAAAATTTACTTCCCACCAAAAAACAAATGAATCCCGCCAAAAAAAAATTTAGAGGTAAATAGGAAATTATGTTCATATTTTCATTATACTCTGCAAACAGCGTAGAAGAAGACAACAACAAGCACAGGGCGACAAGCAAAGGTACCATACATTTTTGCATTTTTGAATGATAAAAGTTTGAAATTTTTTTTTGTATCTGTATTTGTTTAGCTATTTGCATATCGATTTCTCTATTTTTTTTTAGTGTTGACATAAAATTTCATCATCATTTCATTATTTTACTACTTGTATGCAATCTGAAGGATCTTTGAAGCTGCCCACCTTTGTCCATAATCGTTAGTCACATTGTTTTTTAATTCAGCGATGTTTCAAACTCAAATTGCAATTTTCCTTGTGAGATGTCCGTTCAAATCGCTCAGCTCACCTCGATTTGTTATCAATTGAGTTTGTTTGAAGATGTTTAAACCCCTTTTCTTTATTAAGATCCATACCCTGTTCTCGACCGATGAGAGTCTCAACAGCCAAAAGTACCACATCTGAGAGGAGATGGCCTTTAGTTTGTAATGAAAATTTTAACCTCATTTTTCTAAGAAATAATAGCTAGCTATTTCCTTTCTGTTGTAATATTGGCCAGAAGGTGAACCAGGAGGAAGGAGGGCTAGCATGACAGGACCCTCTGCACCTTCATCATATGATAGATGTCCTGTACTAAAATTCAATTCACTCTTCACATATCCTAGATGCACACAGTTCACATACATGTCTGGATTTTCACATGCACAGCAACCTTGGAAGCATAGTAAGATGAAAATTGAATGGGCCACCCATTGCTCTTCAATAATCCCTCTTGAAAATATTTTAAGAAACTTTCAAGAAATGTATCTATTTTAACTTCGGTCAAATTGTCTAGGTCATTCAACTGCTGCCTCAAAACTTCATTTCGGAGAAACTGTACAAAATTCAAAGGCAGTGGAAATTTACTTAAGTGACAATCAGTGACTTCACAATGTAAATTAGATTTCCAGAAGTAGATATTTGAAGTCCCAGAAGAAGAACATCATATAGCATAGATAGATTCAAAAGTATTAATGATGGTGGGTTTGCTGATGTAGAATTTAAGAATTTATTTATAGTGGTTTGTGGAGGTGAAGTTTTCTCACCTCTAGGACTCCAACACAAGAAGAAACATTCACAATTCGACCTCCACCATCACTAGCATTATTCATAAGAGGAAGAAGTGCTTTGACCATTCGTTTAGTGCCATAATAGTTAATGTCCATGCATTCCTTTGCCATTTCATAGTTCTCATGAATACCTTCCACTGTTTTTCCAGACTTCTATAATATACAACAAAAGCTTGAAGTTAATACAATATGTAATAATCTAAACTCATCAATCAATGTACAGAGACAGAAATTATCTTACGAATATCAGTCTTGGATCTGCTTGTTTGGCCTTTAAGATCAAATAGTTCACAAATTGTAACACTTCTAAGGCCATTTTGTTTACCTGAAACAACTTTGTGTGAGTAGCAAAATTGAAATTAACCGGAATACATGCAGATAGAGCAGCATTTCTATATTTTCAAAAGCTAAAAGGAATCCCCAAAATGAAAGAAAATTTGAGCAAACATAGTAAAAAAAATCATCCTCGTCATTTAGTAGAGCATTACATCAAGTGAAGGACTGTGGTCTACACGACTTGAAAAATCATGAACCTACAGCCAAGCTGATTGCACACTGACCCAATGCTCATCATATAGTTCCAAGGTATAATTGCAGTATTTATTATTTGTTTGGGATAAAAATCTATATTTAGTATTTAGTATAATTGAAGGTTTGAATTTATCCAATTTATGCATCCCTATTTCTAGGAATAAAATCTCACTCCCATGTTTCTATCATAGGATTGGGATTGAAATGAGTAGTCAAACAAAAGTTATAGCAAATCAAAGCTTTTCCAACTTTAATTCCATCATCTATTGAAATCTGAAAATTTATGAATGCTTTATTTGCATATTAAACAAGGAGGTCACAACCCAGAAATTGTACACTGATTTTAACCTGTAGTAGAGTCACGAATCAGATGCCACTATATACCATCCCAAATCAACATCAACACCATGGAAATTGACAACCAATGCATGCAAATCAATATAAAAAACATACGATTGAAATTTTGAACATTGAATTAATTTTTGTGAAAGCAATTATAGTTCTTAAAAGTTGAATGACAATCTTCTTAGATAAAATTATAATTTTTGAATGTTTAGCTGTAGTGTACACCAACATATCTTTGTTGAATTTATAATGGAGAGGAATTCACATCATCCAATTCCTACTAAGACTGGTTTTAGGAGGTTCACAGCCATCCTTTCGCAAAACAACATACAAGATGAAGATATATATTCCATAGATGATGAATTCTTGGATTTTGTGCCAAATACTCAAATAATGAATGCAACAAACATCTCTAATTGTCCTCCATTTTCAGAAAGGGAAAATGAAGATGTATTTAGTTATACTCCATCTGAGAAACAATCAAATGTTCATGATAAAACACATACTGCTCCTCCTCCACAAAAAGGAAGGACACGGTGGAGCATTTCAGACACAATAATCCTCTTAGAGGCAAAACGCATTGAAAAAGACATGCTTTCCAATGCTGGGCTGATGAAGAAAGCTACAACATCTACTAAAAAGTGGAAAATTGTGCAAGAGTATTGTTTTCAGCATGGTGTTTTTCGAACAGCAAATTAGTGCCGTGATCGATGGGAGCATGTGTTGCCAGATTTCAAAAGAATAAGAGACTATGAGACACATGTTCCATCTCGGCATGACAGTTATTGGAATATGACAAGTAGAGAGAGAGTAGAAAAAAGGCTTCCTTCAAATTTTCCAAAAGAGCTGATGGATGCAATGGAGACCAACTTTGGGTCTGATAGAGCTATTGATCTTGGAAATATCACTATTGATACTTCCAACAACTATACATCAAGTGATGTTCCAGTGGATGAATTTGATACAGTGAATGCAACATGTGAAGGTTCAATACACATTGACAATGAAACAGAAAAAGGCTACATAGGTAAAAAGCGGAAGTCAACATTGAAAACCATTGGTGTGAAAGACACAATACTTGAAAACAACAAGTTAGTTGTTTCCACATTGCAGCTCGCTGAAGAAGGTCGTATGAAACGCCATGAAACAAACTTTCCTCTAATGGAAAGGCGTTTAGATAAGGAAGAACAAAATGATGAAAAGTTGATTAAATTGGAGGAGCAAAAAGTGAATGTGCAGATGAACTTGGTTGCTGCCCTTAATTCTATTGGTCAAGCAATGTTGAAAATATCTGAATCATTTTGTAATGACAAATGATTCAACTGAATGTTGGTACTCATTTAGGTTGAATTTTGAATGACATTGAATTTTTTTGGTATGATATCTAAAAAAGATTTTGTATAACAATTGCAATCTTTGCAATTTAAAATAAGATCTTTCTTGACTGTCTTATTCCAGGTCTATCCTTTGATAGATAGATCATAAAATACATTGATGGCAACATGATTGTTGAGATAAAAACTCTATTGCTGCTACAAAAATTATTTACTGCAAATTGATTTGTAGTTTATATTGTTCGTAAAATTCTGATTTTTTTCAGTATGTTGTGAGTGTGTTGCATTTAAGTATCAAAATTCTTATGATAAATTATGAGAAGAGTGATGGGATTAGAAGCATTAGTTTTTGAAGTAAAAAAATATGACTAATTATACATTATAAAAAATGATGCAGTTATGCAGTGCTTAACAATACCCATCTCTATAAGAAATTTTTTCTTCCAAAAAGGTTTTAAGATAACAGCAACACAGTTATAAAGTTTAGTCAGCTATTCTTCTACTTGGAGACAATTTTACAATTTAACTACTTTTATCTGTTTTAATGCATTCTCTTTGTAAAGCAAACATATAGTTTTTTTTGTGCCATTTCCATTCTAATTTAAATCTTGTTTTGATAGTGGTATATAGTTTAAATAACTTCTACAGATTTAATGAAATTTTTTTTCCAAATCTATAGTTTACTAAAGATTTTAGATTCCAGACTTAGAGGGTAGATTTAGGAATATCAGATTTCAATTTTCAATTTTGAATAAGTTTTCAATATTGGGCATACAATAAATATTCCATAATTTAAATTAGATATTAATTCAAATATGGCTCTACCATCTTTCTAGATGTTTTTTTAATTAGTGTACAAGTGTAACAAAAAATTTTGTTTTTTGTCATTTGTGGTTTTGTAGGGAGGATACACAATGAATTCCAGCACAGCCAAAAAAATCAAATTTCTTCTTTCCATTGCATCAAATGTCATCAAATTGGCATTACAAATTTGGAATGATCTTCAAAATTCAAAAAGTATACAAAATAACTTTAAGAAACGCAGAATAGATTTATCTGAAATAAGACAATTGTCAAACATGGAATCAAATGACATGGAAACAGTTCTTCATGCAACCACTTCTGAGCTAGAAAGTGACATTGTTGGAGCTGATTTATCTGTTTCTCAATGGGAAGGAAAGATTCAAGGTGAGTGGTATGTCAAACCACGCTCTTTACATTGGTGGAACCACTATATTTTCCAAGTTAGATGTGATGATGAATGTTTTCGTAGCATTTTTAGGCTACCTTATGCATTATTTCAAAAGCTTTGTGAAATTTTGAATGATGACCTAAAGCAAGGTGAAATACCATATTCATTGGCTACCACTATAAGAAGTAGGGTCCTTTCAGTTGAGAAATAGGTTGCTATTGCAGTTTTACGATTGTCATCTGGGATGACAATGCTTAACATTAGTGAACTATTTGGTTGTGGAAAGTCTAAAGTGGTAAATAAGTTCATTAATGTCTTTTATATTCAATTTTGAAGTCATATCCAATGGCCTAGTAACCAGATGGCACTTGAGCATGTGAAAGAAGGCTTCCGTCAAAAATGAGGTTTTCCAAATTGTTGTGGAGAAATAGATGTGACTCACATTCATTTTCATCTTCCACCTAATAAGTGTTCCTCTGATTGGTTTGTTCATGATCATAATTATAGCATGTCAATACAAGCAATTGTTGATAGCAATATGTATTTCATGGACCTTTTTACAGGGTGGCCTGGTTCTGTAAATGATTCAAGACTTCTACGAAATTCAGGTTTCTATAGAATGTGTGAAGGTGGAGAAAGATTAAATGAACATCCAGTGGCAATCAGCTCATTAAATATGAGAGAATATATTATCGGTGATGGCGGATATCTGTTGTTGCCATGGTTAATAACACCTTTCAGTGGAGGTTTGACAACTAGTCAGACAAAATTCAATTTCAAGTTGTCATCGACACGTATTGTGGTTGAGCGTGCATTTGGAAGGCTCAAAAAAATGTGGCAGATTTTGGAATCAAAGCAGTGGCATCCAAATTTGGAAGTACTTCCAAAAACCATTTTTTGTTGTTGTACATTGCATGATATGACACTAGATGTTGTGCAGGAGGAAGATGATACATATGATGATGTTTTTGTTGAAAATGGAACAAATGTGGCAACTAATGAATTAACTGATCCGGTTGCAAGACTTGTTCGAGAAGAATTAATGAATTTTGTAAATGGTGATATGAATGATGTAAGCATGTAGAACTTTAAAAATCAAAATCTAAATTGATTTATAAGGATGTAATAGATGTTAAATCTTTTTTGGGTGTAGTCTAAAGGATTCAACATGGATCTGTAGTATTTTTAAAAAAATTATCTAGAATTTAGAATAAATGTTGGGTTCTATTAATTTTGATTTGCAATGAATGTATAATTTTATTCACTACAATTTGATTTATTTGATGTCAGTGCAGGTAGGATTTTGTACAGCAGTAAAAATAGCTCAATGTATTGTTAACTCAATGAGTTCAAGATGCACATTTAATTAATCAACAAAAAAAGGTGATGTAATTAAAAGGTATTAAAATAAATATGCAAGAATATATACATATATCTTAGCTTTTAGATAAAATAAACAAACATATATTTTACTTTTAAAATTAAAATTAAAAATAAAATTTGTGATGAAAAACTCATAACATGTATTAACAAATGACAAATTGTAAAATAAAAATTCAATGCATCACTAACATATGTTTTTAATGATTTTTATTCAATGACAGTGTTTTATTCCATGATATAATTCAATAAAAATTCATTGTCATTCACAAAAGAAAAAGGTATAGTCAACCTAAACCAAATGAAAATTTATCCATAGATTAAAGATGAACCGCCATTCTCATCTACTTCTGGTGATTACGAAATTCATTTTTCATTTTTTTATTATCTGTAATTAAAAAATTGGGGGTAGAAATAGTTTCATCCTCGGAGGTAAAAGTATGGTATTTGTATGTTCAATCGCACTTAGTCCTGCTAGGAAGGTATAAATGAAAAAGGAAAAGCCACCATAGAAAATTCTGAAGGCATCTTGTCAAAAGCCAAAATCCATTTATCCTGAGTGCACATAAAATTCAATTGATCATTCAACATCTATTTATAATGTCTTTTGTAAAATTAGGATGACAAAATTTCTGTTCTATTCTTAAACATGATTAAAAAAAAAATCATTATTAAAATTGCACACTACAATAGACACAATTCTACTCAAATTAAATAATCCTTAAATTTAGGAGCTAAATATTTTAAGCTGAATAAAACTGTTCATGGGACCACCAGTGTCCATCAATTCAGGAGCTTAAATTTTTAAGCACAACTGCACAACAAATTTCATGGGACCACCAACTTTAAAAAATTCCTAAAAATTCTCTGTAGCACCCGCTTTATTTTTTTGGAAGCCCCCCTCCATGGGACCCCAGCCTAATAGGCCTATGAGCTGGTTTTTGTAACTCGGTTGTTACCGTTTGGTTGTAATCAATTTTCATTTTATAATACAATCTGTTCTCCATTGCCTCTATCATATCTTTGTATTTCCGTTGTGTTAATCTTGCCAACCAGTTTGGATTGATCTCTTTGAGGTCCCTCCTCACTGGTGACTGCTTTAAGTGGTATCAGAGCGAGTTTCATTCTGAAGGTTGCATTTCTTGAGATTTTTGTTGTAGGGTGGTAGGTTATGGATCCGACCTGCAGCTGCAGAGGATCGACGTGAACAATGGCGCGAAGAGGAGATAGGAATGGAGGAAAGTGTGGGAATGTAGACCCTATTGTGATGGAAATGTTGTGAGGTATAGCAGCCCGATTGGAAGCCGTGGAGACAACCTAGAGAAGAGGCCGACATATAGAAGATGTAAGTGAAGATGAAGGAGAAGAATCCCCAACAAAACAAGTAAACCCACTGGTGGTTGATCTGGATGAGGAAAGGTTTTTGAGGGTTTTGAGTAGGGTGAATACTAAAGCTCATTTTACCCCACCAGAATATGATGGGAATTTGGATTTAGATGAATTGATGGATTGGATCTCAGAGATGGAGAAGTATTTTGATTTTGAAAATACTGTAGAAGAAAGGAAGGTGAAATATTCCTATACTCAGTTGCAAGGTCATGCGTCTCTTTGGTGGGAACATTTACAAGTTAATAGATAGAGAAGAGGCAAAGAGAAGATTAAGACATGGGATCATATGATTGCTAAGTTGAAATCAAAATTTATGCCAGCTGATTATCAAGTGAATCTGTTTCGGAAGTTGCAAAATTTGAGACCAAAGGAATCTAGTGTGAAGGAATACACTGAAGCATTTTACAAGTTGAATATCAGATCCAGACATGTTGATGATGAAGTTGAACAAGTTGAAAGATATTTGAATGGATTACGGGTGTCTATACAAGATTAACTTAGTTTGATCAAATTAGAAAGTGTTGAGGAGGCTTACTAGTATGCCCTAAAGGTAGAATAGAAACTAAACAAAAGGCATGAGAAGAGGTAGAGAGGTAGAGAGGGAAGGTTTACTGGAGGAAGATTTCAAGGAGGAAGAGTATATATCGGAGGTGGAGGAACCTATATAGATTAAAACAAGGAGAAGGAAGTGAACAAAGATGTTAATTCATTCTAGGAAGATGATAGAAATTTCTAATGGAGGAGAGAACCAGATGGCTACCAGAATGAGAATTTTGGAAGACAAGACAAGAGAACATTTAGAGGAACTTGCTATAAGTGTGGATGAGGACATCGTGCTTTCGAGAGTAAGAAGACAAAGAATACCAGAAGAGAAGCAGTGGTGGAAGAAAACCCCACCAGATCAAACAATAAACCACAAGATGGAGAATTGTTGATGATGAGGAGAGCTTGTGTCATACTGGAGGAGATGAAGAGCCCTTGCAAAGGAAGGATTTGTTCAAGACCAGACGTAAGGCATCCGGTAAGTGTTGTAAAGTTGTTATTGATAGTGGTAGTTCAGATAATCTTGTTTCAAAAGAGATGGTGAATAAGTTGAATTTGGAGAGATTGAAACACCCTAAGCCTTATCAGATAGCATGGATTCAGGATGAACATAAGTTGTTAGTAAGTGGGAAATGTTTGGTAAAATTAAAACTTGGGAATTATCACGATGAAGTCTTATATGATATTATGCCTATAGATGTTGTCATCTTTTGTTGGGTAGACCTTGGCAGTTTGATAGGCAGACAGTACATGATGGGAGGAAGAATACATACACTATTGTGGCCAATGTGATGAAGAAAACGTTGTTGCCTTTGGAGGAGCCTTTGAAGAATGAAGTTTGTACGAATGCCAGAATTTGTTTGGTACATGGAAGGAAATTATTGGATGCATTGAGACATGAGAATGTGTGTTTTGCCGTAATTCCTAAGAACACTGAGAATCCAGAGCATGAAGAGGAACAACCAGAAGAGAAAAGATTTGTTGATAGAATATGAAGACATAATTTCAGATAATGTACCTGATGGATTGCCATCTGTGAGAAGTATCAGTCATTGCATGGAATTGGTTCCCTGAGCTAGTTTTCCTAACAAAGCTGCACACTAGATGACATCGATAAAGAATGAATTACTAAATAGACAAGTGCAGGAGCAATTGAAGAAAGGTTTAATCAGGGAAAGTCTGAGCCCTTGTGCAGTACCAACAATATTAGCACCTAAGAAGATTGGAGAGTGTAGAATGTGTACTGGTTCCATAGCAATAAACAAGATCACAGTGAAATATTAGTTTCCTTTGCCTAGGATGGATGACATAATGGACTATTTGAGTGGAGCCAAATACTTTACAAAGATAGATTTGAAGAGTGGATATCATTAGATCAGGATCAGAGAGGGAGATGAGTGGAAGAGAACATTCAAGACAAATGAAGGACTGTATGAATTGTTGGTGATGCCTTTTGGATTAACTAATGCACCGAGTACTTTCATGAGGCTGATGAATGAGGTATTGAAGAAATTATTGGGTACATTTACTATTGTGTATTTGGATGACATTTTGATTTTTCAGTAAGACAAAAGAGGAGCATTTGTTGCATTTGAGACAAGTTTTGCATAGGTTGAGAGAAGAAAAGTCGGTAACAAATATCAAGTGTACTTTCATGAAGGATGAGTTATTCTATTTGGGATTTGTGATATATAAGGATGGTTTGAAGATGTACCCTGAGAAAGTAAAAGCAATTGTTGAGTGGCCTACACTAGAAATAATCGGAGAGGTAAGATCATTTCATGGATTGGCTAGTTTCTACCGGAAGCTCATTAGAAATTTCAGTTCAGTTTGTAACCCTATGACTAAGACCATGAGAGGAGATCAGAAGGAATTCAAGTGGACCACCAGAGAAAACAAAAGTTTTGAACTATTAAAGTAGAAAGTGACTGAGGAACCTGTTTTAGGTTTATCAGATTTCAATAAAGTATTTCAAGTGGATTGTGTTGCAAGTGGAACAACAATAGGAGCATTCTTGAGTTAGAAAGGGAGAGTAGTAGATTATTTCAATGAGAAAATGAATGATGCCCGAAGGAGATATTTAGTGTATGATCAGGAGTTTTATGCCATAGTTCAAGCCTTGAAGAAATGGAGACATTACCTATTGCCTAAGGATTTTGTGTTGTATACAAATCATCAAGCTTTGCAGTATTTGAACTGTCAGAGTAAGTTGAATCAGAGACATATGAGATGGGTAGAATTCTCACAGAGTTACACCTTTGTGTTTAAGCATAGAATTGGAAAATCTAACAAAGTTGCTGATGCATTGAGTAGGTGAAGGAATTGGCTAACAGAGATGAGAGTGACAGTATTAGGATTTGAGGAATTGAACACTTTGTATGATGATGACCCGGATTTTGCAGAACCTTGGAAAGCATGTAGAGAACCGGTTATGGTAGATAGAAGCAAGTGGTTGGATTACTTCATTCAGGATGAGATGTTATTCAGAGGAGTTCAGTTGTGCATACCTAAGAGTTATATGAGATGTTATATGAGGATTAGCTGGATATTATGGTATTAACAAAACAATAGTATTGGTAGGTGAGCAGTATTTTTGGCCCCAGATTCATAAGGATGTTAAGAGATATGTTCACAGTTATAGAGTTTGTCAAGTTGCAAAGGGTAGTAGTCAGAATGTGGGATTGTATAAACCTTTGACAGTATCGGTAAGACCTTGGGAAGGATGTAAGCATGGATTTCATACTTGGATTACCTAAAACACCGAGAGTGAATGATTTTATATTTGTGGTAGTGGATAGACTCTCAAAGATGGCTCATTTCATACCTTTTAGGAAGACATTAGATGCATTACATGTAGCAGACCTATTTTTCAAGGAAGTAGTAAGAGTGCATGGATTACCTAAGAGCATAGTTTTAGACAGAGACACTAAGTTTGTTGGCTATTTTTGGAGAAGACTTTGGAAGAAGATGAAGATAGATTTGAAGTTTAGTTCTACTTTTCATCGACAGACTGATGGACAGACGGAAGTAGTTAATCAAGGCTGGGGAAACTTGTTGAGATGTTTAGTTGGAGATAAAACTGGAAGTTGGGATTTGATCCTTGCACAAGCAAAGTTTGCCTACAACAATTCACTAAATAGGAGTATCAGAAGGATACCTTTTGAGATTGTTACCAGAGTGAATCCTAGAGGTATCTCAGAATTGAGAGATATTAGCAGTGAAAACTAGAGAAGTTTAGAAGTAGAAGATTTTGCAAAGCACATGGCAACCTTGCATATTCAGGTTAAGCAGCATTTGGAAGACATGAACAACAAGTATAAGAAGAAGGCAAATGAGAAGATGAGACATATAGAATTTGAAGTTAGCGATGAAGTGATGGTATATCTGAGAAAATAAAGATTCTTGGTTGGAACTTATAACAAATTGTAGATGAAAAAGTTTGGACCTTGCAAGATTTTGAGGAAGTTCAGTTCTGGAAATGCTTATGAAGTGGAGTTACCAGATAGTCTGAGTATTTAACCCGTGTTTAACTTTGTAGATCTTCACGAGTATCATGAACTAGAATTCAGTGAGGATAGTATTGCAGACTTGGAGAAACAATTGCCCCGGAAGGAACCAAATCAGATTGAGGAAATTTTGGACAATAAGATTGGGTGTAGTACCTGGTGTAGTTAGTATAAGGAGTATCTTGTGAAGTGGAAGGATAGACCAATTAAAGATTTATCTTGGATTTCTCAGGAAGAGGTAGATCGCCTTGGTTTTCCTCTAACCCCAGCAAAGTGAGATGCTCACTTTTTCAATAACCCTAAATATCTGATGCAAGAGCATCCCCGGTTCATAGCAATCTTGCATCAACCAAAAATATTTTCCTTTCTTTTTTGCTTTCTGTTTGTAGTTTCATCTTCTTCTTTTTTGTGTATCGGTTTTGGCTCATCGGATCCTGTGGAGTTGGATTCTACTTGAAGAATTGATCATCATTCTTATTCTAGACCACATCACATTTGGATCATTTTCGGCAAGATATCGCTATCGGTTTCCATGATAGTTTCCTGTTATCAGTTGACAGTTTCTTGCTATCAGTTTCCTGGACCTATTTTGGTGATCTACCAGAACCCCTTTAGAAGCTTGCAGAGCCTTGGGTGGTGATTCAGATGTTCCTTAGCATGTGGCCAACCTTTTCTCACGATCTACACTTCATCCTTTGGATTTTACGAAGGAATCTCATGGCGGAGGCCGACCTTGTTGGTTTTACCCATTAGGTCTTGTTCTTCAGGTTTTGATCCCTTTTTGGGCTGACTAGATCCCTTGGATCGTATATATAATTGTAATTGCACATTACAATGTAAACAATCAAAGAATCAAGTAGCTAGACTGAGCGGAGAAGATAGATCTTAAGATTAAAGGTTCTGGTTGTGACCTATTCTATATTTTCAGCATGTTCTAGTAGGCCTCTGAGCCAGTTTCTATAAGTTGGTTGTTACCGGTTGGTTGTAATCACTTTTCATGTTATAATACAATCTTTTCTGCATTGCCTCCATCATATCATTATGTTTATGTTCTGTTAGTCTTTCTGACTGATCAAGATTGATCTCTTTGAGGTCCCTCCTCACCTGTGACTGCTTCACTATCCCATGAACATCATATCATCGTATAAAAAATAAACTCAAACGTATGTGCTAGAATTTAATGTATTAAATGTTTGATTTCTTCTTGATGCTAAATTATGAATTTTTAGAGTCTCTCATATTGATTTTATTTTTGCCATTGACTTAGACATATATGGTATTTAATCATCTTGAATATAGTATCTTTGGTCTATCTATATAGGAGTTTTTTTGAAATTGTGGGGGTTAGAAGGTAGCAACTTGAGTGTAAAAAAATTGTATTTTTGGTTTATCTACATAGGGATTTGTTTGACATTTGGAGTCAAAATGTTGGAGTTTGCGTTAATATTTTTAAATCTGATATTTCTTATAAGTAATTTGGTGGAGACTGTTTTTCTTTGTCTAAGTTGAGTCTTGTTTCTTTTGAAATGTACATGCCCAGGGAACATTTATAGGCACCTCACACTTGATGTCAATTTATCAATGGAAGTGAATCTTTGAAATGTAAGTGGGGGAACATTTATATGCACCTCACACTTGACATCAATTTATCAATGGAAGTGAGTTTTAGTATTTTCAATTAAAAATCAATTTTGATAAATCATATGGTCCAGTTAGATTCATTATAGCTAGATTAGACATAAATCACAAATTTTCTAACTAAAAGATTCTAATAGATATATATGTAACATTAGGTTGGGACCAATTTCTTAAACTTATTTTATTTTATTTTTTGATATTTTCACAACTTTTACTAACATTTTGTAGAACTATAAATATAGTTTTGATGAATAAATGTCATATTTACAATTTGTATAAAATAAAATAATACATATTCACAACAAAAGTGGGTGGATATAAAATCATACCCATAGTTTCCATAGTTGACCAACACCTAGATTGTAAAATATATAAAAACAAATAGGGGAGAAGTTGGGTCTTGATTATCTATTTTACCTCATACATTAACAGGGTCTAAGCCATCCATATGGGGGTCCCAAAACTTGTTTTTTTTTTCTTTATCTTCTTCTTCATTGGAATGAATTAGCAAAATTGCAATAGCTCCACCAATAGGTTATCTAGAGGTTGCCCTTATGGGTGGTATAGGGGTATATGACTAATGAGATTGTCTTGACCAACCTTGTTGTTCATGATGTCTTTTGGTATCCAATGGAGAAGGTTGGGAATGAGCATTTTGATTACCATTATGAAAAAGGATTCATAAACACCAATGCTTGTGAGGATGTGAGCAACACTAGGAAGAGCAGAGAGATGAGAGAACTCCCACCATAGCAAAAGGAGAATTACCCTAGTGATCAAGAAGCACTTGAACATGAGACATTTCTAGGGAATGTTTGGTAGCTTGCACTTGGATATGTGATTAATCATTAGAACAAATAATTGATTTAGAATAAAGTAAAATATCCTATTAAAAAAAGAAATCAGAAAAAAATATAGAATTTCTACTCTTCCTTATGTTGAAGAGAATCTCCACCCTAAAAGAATGCCAAATCTAGTTTAATTTGTAAGGAATGTGAGGCCTATCTCCTAGAAGAATCATATTCTTATAGAATGGATTTAGTTTGAAGGGCTCAAAAAACTCATGAATATAGGTCTTGAGTTTTTGGGATCTTTGATAAAAATAGAATAGATGAATAAAATACTTTGGTCCTACCCATATAAAGGGCAATGAGGATCCAAGACACCCAAATGAAAAATCCTAGAAGCCCATGAGAATTCCTTAAAAAGAATACATTAGCTAAAATATGTCAATTTTGGTTTTATAATAGCTAACTAGATTGTGTGAAATCTATATTGCTAAAAGAAAATTGGTGATTACATATGACATCTCTAGTTTAATTTTGGAATCATGTGCAAATATGGAGAGAACCAATAATATCCATGATATGGAATACAATTATGAAAGCTCATGTTTGGACCCCACTTTCAATCTTTCAACCAAGGTTTTGAAGTGTTGATAATAATTTTGTGAACTATATTAGCTGAAATGTCCTCATGATTGTATCAAAGGTTTTGCAATTCTTTCTAGAAAGGTGAAAAGTGACTTTAATTTCATTGCATGACATGATATTCACAAATGTTAGTAAGAATGAATCTCACAAATATTGAATTTCTTTCTTGTGAAATCTCACCTAAGGCAATTTTTTTAAAGGTTGACCTTGAACTTGTAGAATGGAGACCACCACATATTATGTTGGTTTATGGAGAGACCATCATAAAATATTGAACCATTCTAGAGGAAAGCTAGGATTAAATTTCTTTCCAATTCCTCCAAATTTTTTTGATAACAAAATTTAATTTGAATTGAACATAATTCTTCATGGTGAGAAGTGTTGGAAGCCCAATCTCCTCTGAAGAATGATGTTTAGTGGGATTCCTTGAGATGATACAATGTTAACCAAAATGGTTTAGGCCTCATCTCCATTAAGGGTATGTATAATCAATTTGGTAGAGAGAACCAAACCTTGGCAATATGTACATAAAAAGCCCCAAATCTCTAGATTCACAAGGAAGAGAAAACAAATTTATTAGGAAAACTGATAGAAACCTTTGTGGTTCTTTGAGGAAGGCCATAGAAAATCATGAACAATTTTTTTTAGCTTCATCTAAGATTCCCAAGGAGGAGCTCAACACCAATAATAATAATGTTAGGTGGCCACAAATATCTTGAAACAAACTTTAGTTTTCCCTACCAAAGAGACGGGTTTTGTGAACCAATAAGCCATCTGTTTTGTTTGGAAAGAACCACTTGCCATGAGAATACTTGTGAAGATTGAAAAAAAAGAATGCTCAAACCTTGAAAAACTATTCATGACCATTCCATTTCAACCCAAAGGAATTGAGACAAGAGGGTGAATGAAGGACAGATTGTCTATAACATTCATTCTTATGCCATTGAATGGTAAAACCAAAGGTTCTGTAGAAAGTATCCAAGCATTTAAGGGCTTTATTTATATTTTTTCCTTTGACTAAGTCTTCAATGAGAGTGTGGAATGAGTCATCTGCAAAGTGGTTGTCAACAAGCTAACTTGATTGATTAGGCAAGATAATACCTTTGACTAGCAACATTAATAAAAGTACAATTCAAGGACAATAATGAGCTTATAAAACAACTTAATAGCTTACAATCTCAACCTTAATGCTTGGAAGCTAAGCATATTATCTGAAGCTCTTAATGTATTGGGTGATTTCCTCCAACAAGTCTACTTAGCTACATTTTTCAAACTATTGGGTTATTTTTCTTCATATTCTTTCTTCTAATATTTAAAATCAGTATGGGTATTGAGGTTCACCATATATTTGATACTTCAAACCTTGATGAGGCATGAACCTAAGAAAGAATATTGATTATAATTGTCTTATTTTCATCAATGTTGTTGTCATGCATTTTTTCACGAAACGTGTAAGATAATATAAATTTTTCAATTGACACAATATTCAAATACACTAATTATAAATTTTCCATTGACATAATATTTGAGTGTCCACTCATTGTCATCAATAAAAATTGGTACATGTTTATAAATGAATGCGTGATTGATATAGATATCCAATAAAATCAATCCTTATTTTTCAACTATTTAATGAAAAATAAAAAATTCTAACAACAAACAAAAAACCTAGAACTAATTGATGCCACTAGATTGTTTGCAACCTAATGGGGATGGCCAATATGGTGCAAATCCCCACTCCAACTTTCTAAAATGTAGGAGGGAAAGAAACTACACTTAAGATAATTGTTTCAAATGTTATTTTGTCTATTAACAGTCTGATCTATTTTTTTAATAATGTAATAAAGAAATAAACTTCAAATTTATAATGGATTACAAATAATGTCTTGGATGATACAAGCGATGACCATGAACTTTCAGATGAACAAACATTTAACACTTCTGTATAAGAATTTGAGGTTTCCCCAGAATATAAAAATAAGATAAATGCTTCTTAATGTTTAGCTTTGACCTCATGTTTTGGTAACCGGACTAGTGATTCCTTGCCTTTTGGAGGGAAGCTTAACAACTACGACACCACTAAGTGCACCCAGCGCAACAAGAAGTGCCTGGTATATCTTCTGTATATTGGCTTCTTCAGATGGATATAAACAATGCACCACATTTTGGTCTGTGAGGGCTATCACACAAAATACCAAAACTGCCATAGCTGCATGAACCAAATCCTTAGATTTAATCTTATAATCAGACTCAATCGAAGGCTTGATTTCATTACCAGTGGCTAGCCCTTTGACGGTGGCAATTCCATAATAAACCTTGCCTGTGGAGGCATCTGTGAAGGTGTCTACCAGTGAAAAGAAGAAGCATGCTATTCCAAGAATAGCCACAACCACTCCTACTAAATACTTATCTGATGTTTGGCATTCTTGACTATTGGAGAGAAGATTAGAAAGAGCCTGAAACACAAACAAAATTCCAGTGGGCAATATCTTTGCAATATTTGATGCCGAAGATAATGTGCTATTGACCACACTTGAAGCGGTCGTCGTTGTCTTTTTTGAAGAAATGGGAAGTAAGCTTTCTTCATCAGACTTGACATTGCAGCTCGAGTGTTTCATATTGTTTAGATTTCTTGTTCTCTGGATTCTTTCTCAGAACTACAATTTCAGAGGATACAAAACAATTCATTGACAGATGTTGTGAATGAATTATATTTATACATCTAATACATCGGACCACAGAAGTTTCCATTAACATGTTTTTCTCCTTGGATGAACCGCTGCACTTATTCTTAAAAATGTGAATTTATTTTGTTTCCATTTACCTGATTTGAATATAAACCAACGAAATTGCCAACTAATTTTTTCGGATTTTTCTCATGAAGGGGTGGCTGTTGGGTCTACATGACTTCAATCCTTTGTTGCTAGTGATTACTAGATAAAACCTACTAGTGTTTTCTTATCTGTACGATGAGTCTACGATCTTGGTGTTTAGTCCTTAATCTAGTTTAATTGTCTTGAAGTTAAGAAGACATTCAATCCATGTTCACGGTACAACACGCTATCTATGGTGGTTGAAATATTTACGGTAAAAAGTTGCATGTTGTTACTTTAACAGTCGTTGTATGAGGTGAGCTTTAACGGTAAAAGCGTAAATACTCTCAAAAGTGAGAAACCACTTGCGGTAATGAAGGTCCCTCGCATGGTTATCACGCATAACTGGCTTCTGCTACTTCTGAAAACTTTTCCATCAATTCATAGTTGTTAAGGCAGCCAAAAGTCAATTATTAAAGTTGTCACTCTGCAATCCCATGTGAATTTCCTCCTAAAGATAGGCCAGAACAGAATATCACAGACGTTATAGAAAAAGTGGTACAAGAAATTCATGACCATGACAAGTGTGGGCAGTAGTGGCAGCTATAAAAAGCAGCTTGACAGCTTGTTTGACCCCATGTTTGGCAGCAATAAAAATTAAAAAGAACCCACATGTTGTATTCAGATGTATCATGTTATGTTAGTCAGATCTGCGGCATTTAACTGTATCTACCCGATTTAACTTGATAGCCGGTTTCTTGCATGAATTCATTCCACGACAAGACTGCTAATTTTTTTTTGAGTGTATACATTTGATGGGCTTAGCAATCTGTCTTGAGTATCCCTTGAATTAAATTCGAAGCCAATATATACGACTCAATGTATCCTGATGAACCAGATACATTAGACTAACTACGTGTACAGAGTTTGATACTTTTTCTTCACAGAAAGTATTTCAATTTGGGTTTCTTGAGGGATAATATTTAAAATTCCTTTAGTAATAAAAAATAAAAAAATGTTGTGATGTGTGTTCTTTGTTCTGAAAGATGGAAGTCAAGGACAAATTAAATTTTGTTACGATTGATTTGATTGGAATAACAGTTGATTAATCATGAAAATTTATTGCATCATAATTTATGGTTGTCATATACATCTTTTATGATGGGCAAGTTTAAACAACACATTCTTAGTTTTGACTTGTTTATGTGTTTCGTCTGAAACCATACTAGCTTCTCCAATAGGATCCACCTATTAGTGTGATTTCAGTTGAACCACCTAGGCATATCAAATTTTATAAGTAAATATCTCCATGCCTACTCAGTCCAAAAAATCAAAGTGACAGGGTGTGGCTACAAAGTATCTAAAGACATGCATTATATTATTTGACTATCTTATGAACATCACACCTTTCTATCAAAGATCAACTTTGTTGGAAAGTGATGCAAGCATGCAACTGGAAATGGAATTAGTAATGCCAAGAATGCAATCGCAGTTTCTAGAGATAAGATTCTAAATTAGATTTTTAGTAATTTTGGTAAATCTTCATAGATGGCAACTTCATGTTTTAGAAGTTTCTTTATTGGTGATGCAGTGAATTGTTGTGTTTTTAGAGGCTGCAACCTCTATAAAATACAGCCTTCATGTATTGTTTAGGCAGATCAAAATGCAACCTCTATTTAGAGGCAAATCATGATGTCATTGTTTTGAATAAATAAAATATATTTTTGTTAAATTCAATTTGTATTTGATTTTAATTCTAGAAACTTAAGTGTATATGGTAAACTTTAACATATGAAAGGTTTGATTTCTTCTTGATATTAAATTAAGATTTTGTAGAGTCTTCCACATTGATTCTAATTTTTTTCATTGAATTAGGCATTTATAGCATTTAAATATTAAAATGGAGGAAATGTGAACTTAAGATAAATCAATGCAATCTAAAGATCTCAAATCCTTCATGATATTGGAACATAAAAAAGCCTAGTAGCTATCCCTAAGGAAGAGATAAGCACTTAGGTCCTATTCAGTTGTTGATAAAGATTGAGATAGTGAAGTGTGTGTGAGTGGAATAGGCTAGCAATCATGAAATGACTAAACCTAACAAAATGCAGTTAACATAAAATTAGAAATAGAAACCACAAGGAAGATTTGGAATAAGAACATAGAGAAAAACTTGACACCGAAATTTAGAGTTAATTGTACTAGACAAAAGCACTAGGAGCTCATGTGTGAAGGTGATGGAGGCTCAGACGATATCTAAAAATGGAATTAGGAAGCTCACACACTTGTGTCCTAAAAATCTAGTTAAAATTGGAGGACAAGGGCATTGGGTGCCCTAATTTGGGGGTTGTGTATGTTCAAAGTCTGGCAACATATGTCACTATTTGCTTTACTCATCTGTGACTCTCCTATAGTTAGATCTAGACCCGCAAACACAAAAAATAGGGAAAAAGGGTTGTGTTGTAGTTGAACTCTATGTTGGTGTTCCCACCTTCACAATAGCCTCCACAGAGATAGAGGTTAAGTAAATGATAAATGCTAAAATTACAGAATAACCTTAGGCATGAAACCTACTCAATGAGCTCCACAAAAACTTGGTAATCAAATGCTTTTTCGCAAGTCCTCTAAATGAGAGGAATGAATCAATACTTGAATGTAGTGTTCTTGTAGCCTACTAATCTATAATTTTATATCTCATCCCTTGTGTAGTGTAGTAAATCATATACCTTTACAATTTCACACTTAGTTTGGACCCACTTTAATGGTTGTGGATAACTTATGCCTTATTATGCTCAATTTTGGGACCATTTCCATAAAATCGGTACATTCTCTTACTAATGACTATTGTCATGCCTCATTCTACCAAGACTATGGTGTCCAGTGCCCTTGTCCTTGCAAATTGGGCTCAACATTCGATAAAATAAAGTTGTCTTTGCAAGTAACATGAATTTTCCCTCTATTGTGAGCCTTCCCTAAAAATATATTAAAAAGGGTGTAAGTTTTATATAAATATAACTACCTCTCTCATTTAAAACTCCTATCTTCTAACTCATAATTCACACATTTAAGCATATTTAGAAGCACATTCAATCAAGCAATTAGAGATCTGCAATTAAGGAGAAAAGCATTCAAGCATACATCTTTGTTACAACAATCATGATCATCTTCCTTGTGTTTCTCCATGATAAAATAATGAATTAACATGTTGTAAGACTTCATATCAAGCCTTGTGTGAGAATTTATGACAAGGGTTTTATTCTTGAGGTAAAATTTATCATTTCAACTTTTTCATTACTATTTTTCTTTTGTATGTCCTAGGGAACACGTTCTATTTCATCATCATAGTTGTTGTTGTGGTGGAAACACCAACACGAGGTTTAAATCATGAAAGCCCTCATACAACAAAACCCTTTTTATTTTTTATTTTTCATGTTCTTAGATTTGGATTTGATAGTGAGGGTGATATGAAAGCCCATAGTAGAATATTACAAGTTGTGACATATTTCATTTAGGAATTTTGTTTTGAGATTGTGACAAAGCTCACCCTTGTCTTGTTGTTCTAAGGTGCATTTGTGGGAGATAGATCTATAAGACCTCTTGACTACATTTTTCACCACTTCCTACAGTCACAAAAACTTTTAGACTAGGTCACACTACATGTGTGCCTAGCATATTTTACGCTAGTTTTTAGATGCAAGTTCCACTCTAAATTGTTATTCTAGATTTGACTACTTTTGTTGGTTATCTTTTTGTAAATTTGTTGCTCATGATGAAAACACTCATTTTTGTTTTATAATTAACCAAGATCATATAACAATCTCAACTCCATTGCAACCAAAGGAAAATAATCCTAGTGTTTGAATCTCCTACGAGGACTATAACTGAATATATTTATTCTCCCAATATTATGTATAGGACCTCATTTCCACACATAATCATTTTGGTGAGCTCTATGTATCTTGTACTTACATTTTTTTTAAACCTGAAAACATAGATTTGATTTATTAGATATATTTGAATATGCTTTTGGATTTGATTGTGTGAGTTTTTTGCATCAACGTTTCGGATCACACTTTGTGATCTCATCACAGAGTGTGATCCGAAACGTTGATGAAAAACACACACACAATCAAATACAAAAACATATTTAGATAAACTAATGGATTGTGAAAATCTAATGAAATTGGTTATTGCATATATTTATGTTTTAGATGCAATCATTTCTGTAATTTATGGCTTATGTGCTTGCATTGGTTGATTAATCACAAAATTGCACTATTTTATATTGCTTGATTTACTAGTTAATTATTCAAAATATTTCTATTGTATATCACTTAAATAATTGATTAATCAATAAAACCATTATTATTTCATATCACATTTGCAACAAATTTTGTGAGATATAAACCAAAACACTAAAAACACAAAATTTGCCTCTCTCTCCTTCCATTCTTTATATATTACTTTCTAGGAACAAGTGTGCATTCATGGCACTTATAGTTGTTTTTTAGTTTTATAAAATTTTCTCAATATGAGAATCCTATGATAAGAAGTTACCAACTATAGTGTTGTAAATTGTAACTATCTATAATTTCACACTCATTTTGGGCTAACTATGATATGTGTGCCTTGTGCCCCTAATTCATGAATGAGTCTACTTAGTTCATGACCATCTTTGAAAGGTCAGTGGAATCCCCTACTTAGTAGCCTCTATTTTGGCCCAAAATACTAGGACGATGGCTCCTATCACCATAGACCTAATGGATTATGGTACCTAGTGACATAGTCCAAAAATTTCACCCTAAGTTTTAAATTCAAATAGTTAGCTTCACAAGTAGGAGGAAATTGGTCCTTGATGTCGACCTTCTTCATAAATTGAACCTGAAAAGGTGTAGGTTGTGTATGGTGTATAATTTGTGTACAAATTCAAATCCCTTTATCTTTTGGACACCTATCTATTATTAAGAGATCCTTTAATTTGATATGGATTGAGCATTCAATGAAGCATCTTCAAGGCAGTTGAGGAGAATTCTAAAAAAAAGCATTCAAGTTCAGGAATCATGATCAAGTTATGCATTCCTCCATGATGAAGGAATAAATTAACATGTATCATGAAATATCAAGCTTTGTGTGAAGCTTCAAGGAAAGGAGTTTTACATCAAAGGTATCATTTGTGAATTCAACCATTTCCTTTAAGGTTTTTAGCCTTTTCCATATAAGGGGTAAGATCTATTTCATATAACATTCTTGTACTAAAGGTAGAAATGCCAACATGGGGTTTGACTTAGGAAATTCCTATACATCATAATATTTTCCTCTTTTATGTGTGCAGATTATATATATGATATCTAAAGTTTATGAAATTGCATAGAGAAGACTAAGACATGGTCCTAGACTTTGAACTAATGAAAACCATAAAAATATGTTGATTAGCTCACTTGATTAATACTTTTAGGCTAAATTTTGGAATGAAAGATCTACAAGGCATCCCAATCTACAATCCGAAGCCTCAATTGACAAAGACACCTCCAGGTCTAAGGCACCTAGCTTAGTAGATCAAAACTTTTAGCTCCACATTTCAGTAACATGTTCTTCTCTACATCTCATTCCTTGATCTACTCTTTTGTGTGTCCTTTCTTTTCTGTATCTTTCTATTTATGTTGAACTTTGCTAATTTTGCATTGTTTTATCCATTTCTTTCTTTTCCACTTCAAAATCATATCCAATAATATAAAAAAAAAGAGAGAAAATAATCATATACATCTTCCAACACTTCTTAGGATTGAAGTTCGATCTTTTTGGGTTTTTTCTCCAATGAAATGATCCTCAATTACAAATGGTGAATGAATAAATTCATAGTTTGCATTTCTACACTAAGACCCCATTTTTCAAATATTTCACTCGTTCAATATGGTTTCTCTTGGTTTAAAAAGTAATGATGTTGAGCTTGAGTTTCATGTTGACTTGTTCTCACCAAGAAATTAAGGAGATCAATGTTCTCTTAATCTAGGACACATCTTACCTAATATAATGGAAAAAAATTCCCCGTGTGATTATTCATATGAGGATGACCCTACAATTCAAACATCTAACAAACAATTGAAGGAGTTGGACAAACAATTGGAAATGTTTAAATAATTTATGAATACAAAAAAATTGGTTGGAGAGGCAGTACCCTAAGGAGATTGATAGCACAAGGTGATTTCAATGGTGACACTTTTATACATAGTATATATCACATAGTGAACATATTCCAATCAATTGCATTCAATGGTCCAAAGATCTCATGGATGGGAAGTTGAAGAAAAAAAGCTCTTACTATGACTAAAAGTTAAATAGAATATTTTATTTATATAGTGTATATAGAAGACTCACACCACCATGGAAATGATGAAAGATATGTACGTTAAAGAGTAAAGAGTATCTGATCAGATGCTTGAAGAAATGGAGGTAGGAGGATATCTATCAACCTAAGCTAGCTTACTTAGGGATGGCTTGCTACATAAGAAGCATCCTTTAAAATTTGCATCCTTGATGAAAATAAAGGTCTTGGTTTAATGCATGTCCCTTCAAGGAGAAAGGGGAGGCATTTTTTTCTTATAAGTGATCTTAATGTATTCACCTTTGGTTGGTGTTCTATACGACAGAGGAGGGATTGTTTCCATAGCACTGAATACGGGATTTAACACACTCAAAGTATATGTAGGCTCTTACAGAAGAGTTGTTCTCTCAATTATAACACTAGTGGAGGCATTAGACACATTTAGAGGAAATATTTAATTTGAGAGGAAAGGTGTCTCATTGTGCAAGGAGGTTGGGAACACTTTATCTTTATTTCTACTTGTTGGAATTTTTTTTTTTTTTTCAAAGATCAAAGGTGGCCTAAAGGACACATTATTTTATTATTTCCCTCAAATCTATCTAGAAGAAACTCTTGCTAACTTTACACATCACATGTCATGTCAAAATATTTAGAATTATAAATTTAAGTGGACTAAATGAAATAAACTATTTTTTTTATTTAATAGTTCAAAGTTGATTCATAAGCCCAACTCACTGCATAGAATCTTCTCCATCCTAAAATTACTACTATCAACCACCTCAAATTTATTTACCCAACTCCCTATTTCCCTTTATACACAAAGGTTAAGTCCATTTTGTATTACTTTTGGTCTTATCCCCATGCTTTGATGCTTTGGAATTATTATAGTACCATAAATCGTATCCCTTTACACTTTCACATTTAGTTTGGACCTACTTTGGTGTTTGTTACTAATGTGTATGTAATTTATATCTAATTATGCTCAATTTTGAGATTGTTTTTGCTAACTTGGTACATTCCCGCTACCTTTTTCCTAACCAAAATTACTAGGACTAAGGAACCCAGTGCTCCTATTCTAGACTAGGGCACCTAGTGCCCTTGTTCAAGTTGTTTGACCCTAAAATTTGAATTAAGAAGGTTGGTGAGAAATTGCGCTCCAATATTGGCCCTCCTTGAAATTTAAATCCAGAAAGGTGTAATATACATATAAATACAAATCCCTTTGAATTTAAACTCTAACCACACATAAGTGAGATTTAATCAAGCATATTAAAAGAAATTGAGCATGTATTTACAATCATGGAGTCAAGAATTCACGTCTACATCTTTGTTTTAATAATAATGATGATTAATAATTTGTTCCCCCATGATGAAAGCATGTATTAAAATATTCTAGAAACATCTAAGCCTCATGTGAGACTTCATTCTAATAATTTTATATTTGAGATAATATTTGTCAACTAAAGAATTTTCATTATTGTTTTAGCTTTCATCCTATTGAGGTTAATTTCTATTTTTAATCAATCATTGCTATGGTGGAGGTGGTAACACAAACATGGGGGTTGAATTAGGCAAACCCCTATACAACACAACCATTTTAACATTTTTTTGTGTAGGTTCAAAACTAATGACAAAGAACATTACAGGTGTGAAAAGAAAACATTGATAAGCATTCCTAGATTTTAAATAGGTGAAAATGAGGGAACCTAGTACATGTGTCTTAACACTTTTTAGCTAAATTTTAGAGACATGTGTACCTTTAAGATTTCTTAATTGAAAAATTTCGTTATTTGGTTTTCACATACACTGTTAGATGAGGCACATAGCACATCAATCCAACATTTTTAGGCTCAACTTGTAGTTATAGGTTACTTTCCATGTCTTATTTCTAGATTGAGCTATTGTGTTAGTTTTAGATTCTATAATATTATATAACTTTTTAATTTTTTTGAAAGTTGTCATTTTACTATCATTAAACCTAGATCTTAAACAAACACTCTTCATAATCTCAAATCTATAACAACAAAAGGAACATTAATCCAAAGCATTCAAATCTCCTGTTAGGACTGTAGTAGAACCTTTTATTGCTCCTAATGATATGCTATGGATATTCGATATTGTTACCAACAAATATGGGGACACTAAGTGGAGTTCTAAACCCTAATAACTTTGTAGTGTTTTAGTCCTATGCCTTGGACTTAGTCCTATTAAGGGAGTAGGGAATTGGATCTAAATATGAGATTATCTATATAACATAATATTAAGAAGATACATAACATTGAGACTCAAGGTATTTGCATTATTTGTATTCATACAAAATATCATATATACCTTTATATCTCCTTCTACGTTCATATTATATCTTCTATCATATTCCTTTCCAACTATTCTATCTCTTTGTCATTACATCTAAAATATAAGGAAATATATCCTTAGCCTAGAAATTCACCATTTACAATTACCATTATCATTTCATTAAGAGAACAATCAATTAGGCTCAACTTTAATCCTCAAGGAGTATTAAACACTATGATTAATTGTTCCATTTTGATTAATTTGATGTGATTGTATATGATTTGATGTGAAAATGAAAGAATTAGGTGAAATGATGCAAAATTGACAAGATTCAACATAAGCCAAAAAAATAGAACAAAAAGGAGACACGAAAGTACATATATAAAAATGATATGTATAGAAGAACCTAATACTAAAATTTAGAGTTGGAAATGTTAATAAAGTGAGCTAGGCGCCATAGAACTGGAGGTGTCTTTGTAAGTGGAGGCTTTTGATTTTGGATCACAGTGCTCTATAGACCTCTCCTTTTGAAATTTAGCTTAAAAGTGTTGGTGAAGTGAGATATCACCATAGCCAACATTTATTTGCCTATTCAAAATATAGAACTATGCAACTTGTTATGCCCTACACAATTCTACAACTTTTAACTATTAGATATGCAACTTGCACTCATATAATAGAGAAAAATATTATGATGTATAGGGGCTTGCCTAAGTCAAACCCTGTATTGGTGCTTCCACCTTCACTACAAAAATGTTGGATGAAAAAGAGCGTACCCCTGGTAGGGTAGAGGTTGAAAACCTTAAAGAAAATTCTTGAAATGACAAATGATATCTTTGACACAAAACTCCTTTCCTCGAAGCTTCACACAAAGCTTTATGTTGTTTGATAGGAGTTAATACATTCATTCATCATGGAGGAATACATAGCTTGATCATGATTGTTGAACTTGAATACTTGAATGCTTGATTATATACTTCTACTCATTTTCCTTAAAGATGTTTGATTAAATGCATAATTGGAGTTTCTAGAAGTGTGATTTCTTAGAGATGGTTTCAAGATAATGTTCAAATGAGAGGGAGTTATATTTATACATAACTTACAAATTTTTGAGTTTAATATTTGATGAAAGACGACATAAAGTAGCACTTTCCTACTACTTGAAAAGCTAACCATTTGAATTTAAAATTTGGTGCCAAAATGGTTGGACTAGGATGCTAGGCACCATACTCTAGGAGATCTGTGGTGCTAGGTGCCATAATCCTATAATTTTGAGTTGAAATAACGGTTAGTAATAATAGGGTTGTACTTAGCTTCCAGGAATGACAATGAACTAAGCGCAATCAGAGGAATGAGGTGTATCCACCAAAGTGAGCCCAAAATGAGTGAAATTGTACCTGTGGATACAATTTACAACACTACATGTAGTCCCCACTTTATCAGGAGTATAAACTTACATCCATACTCATGGTAAAGTCTAGAACATGATGGAAAAAACATTCATTAATACATTAAAGAGACAAGAGACCAATCCCCCAAGAATTAGGATATTATCAATCTTAAACATCAAGAGAAAAGGAGTAACATGATCAACATAGGTAAAAACACATGGATCATGCAAGATCAAAGAAGGGTATGGCATCACAGGGTTATTAAGAATCATAGGATACTTACTAGGAGCTATAAAAGAAAGGGTGTGATCTCTAGGACTAGTAAGGACCATAGGATATTTACTAGGACTCATATTAGGGAAGGAAGTCACACAGGTCTAGTGAGGTGTGTTATGCTAGTGACTCATTCTAATGTGAAGGTATCACATATGTCTAGCAAGGTGTGTTATGCTAGGAAACTTTCACACTTATGAATATTACAAAGTAAAACTTCTTTGTTTCTAAATAATCTAAAAATGAGATTGTGAGATGAGTGCTATAGTGTCACCAAGAAATATTTATGATATGAGATTGAAAATGGGTGTTGCAGTGGCACCAAGCACATCATGGTGTATGCTCAAATTGTAAAAACTAATCTGGTGGTGTGTGTACCATATGAAATGAATAGTACAGTGTATGTTCTCAATTTAAAGTGATTGCATACTCTAGTCGAGTATAAATGATTTTAAGGTAGCATACATACATCTAAAGATAACCACATCGCAACAATGAAATACCCCAAACATAGGAATGTCAAAGGTGGTTGTCATAAGATATAAAACAGAACATAAGGGATCCATGATCTATGATAAATATGCATATCAAATAAATCATGTATATCAATATGATTGGTTTGAATTTATCTCATCCCCAAGTGCAGTGGAACTACAAGAACAATAGTTGTAGAGAACATAAGATGAAAGACTAGTCTGTTCAGGTCAATATAGAAGAGACCAAAAAAGATCTCAATTATTTGTATCATCTCCAAAAGATAACACAAAAACACATTCACCACAAAAGTGCCTTTATGATACATGTATATGACATATATAGAAGAAGTGAGATGAAACTAGAGGAATGTTATGACATGGTTAGTCTCCTTGTATCCTTGTTCCAGTGAAGTCTCAATAATCATCTAACGAGAGTAACAAATAAAAAATCATGCCAAGCAACATAGTATAGGAGATTTCATTACATGGAAGAAAACACATAAAACAAAGCATCTACTGCATGAATAAGCTAGTCTAGTAGATCATTTGCCTTCAATATTTCTCATCACTATATAGAGACGGTGGGAAATATTGTAATGGAGCTATGACTAGTATAATAGATGGAGATATGTCTAATGCCAATCATGGACCATGCTCTAATTATGGATCACAATGTGTCTCCCTCTAAGAGCTAAAATTAATACTTTTGAAAACATCAAAGACAAGTTATTGTTATTATTCTTAATAGTTTCAACCATATTATCAAAATCATCATCCAAATTTATCACAGTAAGATATTTGATAGGAGGAGAAGGATCACTTGGAATCAATAACTTTAGCTTTCAATGAGGTTGGGCAAGGTAAGGATCCTCTCTAGGTGGAGTAGATGGTAAGGAAGGCTAAGAAGATGGGATCAAATCAACATTCAACTGCTTAGGGGAAGAGTCACTTCTTGCAGTAAGCTCATTAGCCTTTGCATGATGTTTTCATCAGTGTTCTCTCACTTTATGATTTTGTTAGTTACAATTCAAAGATTTTGTAGAAGGTTGAGTAGCACTCAACATTGATTCCTTTTTGTTGGTGTAAATTATGTCTCATAATTACACTTTACTTAAGTTGATTTGCATATGAGACACTTAGGTAAGTGTGCATCTAGGGAAGTTGGTTGTAGGAGAAATTCCACCTTTTGTGGTGATATCTTGTTGTAAAATTCCACCTTCGGTGGGTGATCGACCTTTAGTGAAATATTCTATTATTTCTCCTACATATCCCTACCCACCCTTGTATCTCATGGGGCTACATGTCAAGATTGTGTGCTCTTGCTTCGATATCACCTTGCCTTTATAAGAAGGCTCATCATAATTGCATGGTTTATCCAATTGATTATTTTTTTACATATTGATGAGAATACAATTTGTTCTTATCAATATTTTTCTTTCTTGTTCTTATCAAACTCTTATGTATGGTATCATAGCCATTGGGGCTCCACTGGGTAGTCATTTTGGAGAGATCTTGGTGCATTTGAGATTCAGATCTAAGATGTAGTGTTAATTGGGAGCATTCTACACCAAATCTGACATTGCCATTGAGTCCAAGAGGTCATTTCCATAAATTGTGACTATAAATTTGCCTATATTGGGAAAAAAGTCATTTTCGGGGCATCAATTTTTTTTTCACCATCTAAGCGGGTACGGTGGGAATTTTTCAAAAAAATTAATTTTTTTGGAAAGATTTTAAAAAAATCTAATTTGGTAATTCGTGGATTTTAATTGTATTGAAATTTTTTTAATTTAAAAAAAAATATATATATATATATTCTTTTTGTTGGGGGGGTCCATTGTTCACCCCCCGCCGTACTTCTCCCTGCCAGTCTGGCTGCAAGGCCCGTACCTTATCTATAAAAATCTCTCATACACTAGTTGTCCTGTCTTTGATAGACACATTTTCTTTTTCTGGCAACCACCGTCCACTCTTGCCACCAGTTCCTTGGCTCCTCCTCCCGATTGCCACCTCCTTTGTGTGGCCCCCACCCTATCTCCAGCGCACAACTCACTCATCAAGCTCAGCCCTAGGATATTTCAAACTTCCCCTATCTTCCTAACATCATTGTCTCCCTAACCGTTCTCTACCATTCCCTCAGCCTCCGGCGACGCCCTTCTTCTTTGGGCTGCCCACCATGGTCACGACATGTCACACCACAATTGGTCCATGTGACCCCATCTGTGCCACTAGTGTCAACACACGGAAACTCTTCATTCATCCATGTAGTTCCAACTTAGTGACATTTTTCCTTGTGTGATTCATTGTCTAGGGCTCGGTCAATGCCACTTGGCATCCATCCATCTGCCATGTCATCCTCTGTATAATGAATAGTCAACAATCCATACCTGCCACGTCGGATCCGTATGCTCACTCATCCTTCGACGTCAAGATCCACACATACATATTATCATCCTAGTTAGCATATCATACAATGCCACATAGACCGCCACGTTGGATTCTATACTACCATGTGTCGCCAATTGTACTACCATATTAGCGGTTCGTATAGTAGAGATTGCCATGTAGGCAAGGGGTTTTCTATGATAGTCATATGAATGTCAAATTTAATGTCATAAAATTATGACATTAGCACTATGTTAGCATACTTTTTAAAAATTTTGACTCATCACCATTTGAGTTTTCAATTTTGCAATCCAAATTTGAAGGCTCATAACTTGGTTATTTTCAAGCCTTTTTCAATGTAATTTTTTTTAATTTGGTCTAATTTTTTGTGCTCTCCATAGTGGTGTGGTTAGTTTCTAATTTCGGTGTATATTATTTTTAGAATTTTTAGTTTTTCACAACTGTACCTATCTGATCCTCGATTCTACAACTTTTCGGGTTTCGTTTAGGCTCATACGACCTCCTTTTTAGGTGTTGTTTTTTTAAAAGTGCATAATGTTTTTTCTACTTTCACATGGTGCTTTTAGTTTTTCACCATTCCGAGTAAAAGTTATACTTTCAGAACTTGTGTTGAATATCCAGGCAATTGAGAGGGGGCTGAATCACTTGATTACTTAAAAAATTAATTTTATCCTTTTAACATTTGGATCCAAACCAACATAATCAATTAACATTGATATAGGATGAAAATAGAAACATACGATAGATCTCACAAAGAACACCAGATATGACGTGGAAAACCCAAGAAGGGAAAAAACCATGAAGTATGTTAGTTCTCAATATAAATACTAGTTAAGGTGATTTTAACAGAGGGTGGCTCACTACTAGAATGCTCACTGCAAGTGGGCTCACTTCCTAGAAAAAGACTCACTGCCAAAGAAAGAGAGAAAAAAAGAAAGAATCTAGCACTGAATCAGAATTTGTACAAGCCAGGTTGCTTCCAGTGCCTCAAAACCAACACACTCACACACATCACCAATAGTCATATCTTTCCTTTTCAATATTGCATATCTTTAATAACAATGTCACACTTTTTCTATATATCTAACACAAATAGATCATCCTCATATATATACAATCTTCCGAGAAGCATAATTTTCCAAGTTGGGATAGATAGGGATCTAAAATAGGTCAACACTAAACATTCTGGTGGTGGGAAGGAATGAGTACTAGACCACACCACAATATACATCATCGGTCAGATCAACATGTTACAATCATTACAAATTTTGGACTCAAAAACCATGATACACACACTACACCACAAGCCGCTGCGCATCCTCAAATTTTGGACTTAATCCAGACCCAAACACCATCGCCCAAAGAAGAAAAAGTAAGAACAAAACCAAGATACACATGAATACTATCAATCAACACCATATCCAATAACTTGAAATATCTAGATCACCAATACATCTTCCAGAGCGCCAAATATTTTGGGAACACATATTTCAGATCATCAACACTAAGAACAAAAAGGTACATCAATACCAACCAATATGTTGACATCAATGACAGCCACTTAACAATATCATCTCATCCATAACAATCACATCTGCAATAGTCTCCCCCTTTCTCATTGATGGCAACATTCATCAACAAAAAACACAAAACAATCTCTGTAACAAAAACTCAGCTAAAACTCTCAAGATTTATCCCCCTTTGACAACAATGACAAAGGAAGGCATAAATCCTCCTATGAAACCCACTCCTGCTCATCCTAAGAGGAAGTGTCCAAGCATTAGTCTAGATAAAAATATGCAATCCGCTCACAGGAACAATGCACATCTAAATACACATTAGTTCAAACAGGAAATGGGCAATACCCCTAACTTCTATCGGAGATACTCAAAAGTATCTTTACATGGTTCCTTTGTCAAGATATCTACAATCTATTTCTTTGCAGGTACATACTCAAGCTTTACTTCATTGTCCAACACCTTTTCCCTCAAGAAGTGATATCAAATAGATATATGCTTTGTTCTGGAATGTTGTACCAGATTCTTAGAAATGTTTATTTCACTAGTGTTATCACACATAATAGAGACAGGTTTATTGAATGTTACACAAATATCCTTCAAAGTCTGCTTCATCCATAGGAGTTGTGTGCCACATGAAAATGTTGTAATATATCCCGCTTCAACTATAGATAAAGAGACAAAATATTGCTTTTTACTTGACCAAGCTACTAATCAGGAGCCTAGAAAGAATGCTCCACCATTTGTATTTTTCCTATCATCAACACTTTCGGCCCAATCTGCATCAGTATAAGTCGTTGGAGTAAAATATGAGCTTTTGGCGTACCATAGACTAAACTCCACTATTCTTTTTTAGATATCTGAAACTCTTTTTACTGCCACAACATGAGATTCCTTCAACTCTTGCTGAGATCTAGTTTCCAAACAGACTACATACATAATATCTGGTCTGGTAGTAGTCAAATATAACAATCCTCCAATCATTGATCTATATTGACTTGCATCTGCTTTAGCGGACTTATCATCTTTTGTCAATTTACATCAAGTGGTCATAGGTGTACACACCAGTTTGGAGTTCTCTAACCCAAACTTCTTCAATAATTCCTTGATGTATTTATATTGAGAAATGAAAATTCCTTTATCATTTTGATTAACTTGCAAACCAAGGAAGAAATTTAACTCACCAATCATGGACATCTCAAATTCCTTTTACATCTCATTAGCAAATTTTATACACATACCTTCATTTCCTCCAAAAATTATATCATCAACATACACTACAACAATTAGGATTTTACCTCAATCAGTTTTGAAATATAAATTGTTGTCAGCCAAACCCTTTTGAAACCCTTGATCAGTCAAGTACTTATCTAGCCTTCCATACCGAGCTCTAGGGGCTTGTTTTGGTCCATATGAGGCCTTCTTCAATCTACAAACAATGTTCATATCATCTTTCAACTTGAATCCTTCCAGTTGTTCAATATAAACTTCTTCTTTCAACTCTCCATTAAAGAATTTTGATTTCACATCCATCTGATAAACTTTGAAATCACTAAAACTTATAAAATCTAAAAACATCCTAATTGCTTCCATCCTATAAATTGGGGCATATGTCTCATCAAAATCAATACCTTCAATTTGAGTATATAAACTTTGGAAACCAACCTTTCCATCTTCATCTAGCTTGTTCTAGAATACCCACTTAGTTCCAATCATGTTCTTGTCTATCATTTTGTTAACTAATTCCCATGTATGAGATTTCTCAATCTGATCTAGTTCTTCTTTCATTGCCTTCATCCAATTCTAATCACAACAATTTTTTTCTACTGTTTTCGGTTCAATCTCTAAAAGTAAGCATAACAAAACTTGTCCTTGAGTTGCTTTCCTTCTTGTGATGATAGCTTTGTTCTTATCTCCAATAATCTGATCCATTGAGTGATTCTTCTAAACATATCTTGGGGTCTTAGATGTAGATGTCTAAGCTTCCTGAGCTTCCTTTTCTTCTTCTCCTTCTCTGGTCTTCTCTTCCCTTTTTTTGTTATTTGGTTCATCATACTCATAACTTGCTAATTTGTCAGATTCTTTAGAAGTGTCTTCATCAACCTTCACATTTGCACTTTCAACAATCTTGTTCAGCCTTTTGTTGTAACACTAATATGCCTTGCTCATTGTAGAAGATCCTAGTTATATAACTTCATCAGCTTTACCGTCAAACTATCCAAGATTATCCCCATCTCTCTGAATGTATCACTTGCTTCAAAATACCTTGAAATACTTCACTATCGAAGTTCTATCATGCCATAACTCATAAAATATCTTCCCACGACTCTTCTGGTATAGAATTTTGTTAAGAGTGTAGACTATAGTATAAATTTCTTCTCTCCGATAGATTTCCGGAAGCTCTACTGATTTGATCATTGTTCTAGCTACTTCCTGGGTTGTCCAGTTCACCCTTTCTACTACACCATTCTACTAAGGTGTTCTAGGGGCAGATAACTGTCTTTTAATACCATGTTTGTCACAAAAGTTGTTAAACTCATCAGAAGTAAATTCACCTCCTCTGTCAGACCTTAAACACTTAATCTTTCTATAAACTTCATTTTTTTACTTTAACCTTGAATATTTTGAATTTCTATAATGCTTCAAACTTTTCTTCAAAAATGCAACCCATGACATTCTAGAGTAATCATCAATCAATAACATGAAATACCTCTTAGTTTGTATACTTCTTGTTCTGGTTGGACCACATAGATTTGTATGCACTAGATCCAACTTGGTAAATCTCTCATTGCACTTGATGAATTGATCTTCACTAGGTTGTCAAAATTGATATGACACATCTTCCAATGCTAGAGCCAACTATCATTGATCTAAGACAACAAGAAGTACTTTGTAGCTCCTTCTAGCAGATACATATTTCTGCTAATCCTTTTCCTTGCTTCAATAAAAATTCCAGATCCTTTTCGAATCTCACAAGCATCATCCTAAAAGAAGAAATTGTACCGATTTTTGCACATTTATCCAACACTCAAAAGATTAGGATACAAACCCTTCACATATTAAACATTATCAGTGTTATGATTTCCATCAAAAGAAATAGAACCAATTCCCACAATTCGTGTTGTCTGATCATTGTCTAACCTAACAATACCACAATCATACTATTCAAGTACCAGTCATATGATTTGAACATCTACTACAATCAGCCTTTCATTTATATCTCTTCTAGCATGTAAAATAGTAGCAATAGTCTTAGGAATATCAATTTTAAGATCATCGTCTTCTACCAAGAATAAACAATCACCATCTTCATAATCTAACTCATGTAAAATGACAACATCATCTTTGACATAATGGGCTCTCTTATTGAACTTTCCTTTATTTTCTCTAGATTTTTGTCTTGAATTATTCTCCCGACATCTAGTAGCAATATGACCAATCTTTCAACATCTAAAATATTTAAGGGGTAACATACCTTTGTATTTGCCGGTACCTTTCTTAAATCTCCTTACAAAGTTCACTTCCATCCCATCCGGGCTTTCATCTTCTTGATCTTCCTCAGAAGCTTTAAATGCAGATTGAGTCTTGGGCTTGTCTTTTCCAAACTTTCTTATCTCAAGTGCTGATAGAGTTCCATACAGCTGCTCTCTAGTGAATTTCTTCAGATCATAGGTTTCTTCAATAGCCAAGATCTTGTCACTATAACTTTTCGATAGTGACATCGAGATCTTCTCAATTATATCTTCATTTGACAAGGTGCCACCAAGTTCTCTGATTTCATTTACAACACTATAAGCCTTCTAAAAGTAGCTAGTTATGTCCTCTCCTTTCTCCATTTTTAAATTCTCATATCTATGCTTAGCTTTTAGCTTCTTTGATAATTTCCCTCTGTCATTTCCTTCATAGATATCTCTCAACTTTTCCCAAACCTCATAAGAAGTATTCAATGAAATAACCTTTGTCAATTCAGTCTTAGACAAATCACTATAGATAGCATACCTTGCCTTTTCATTCTCTCAATAAGCTTGAATTTCATCAGGAGTGATAAGACCATTTGTCGATTGAACATACTTAGTTTCCACTACTTTGTATGTATTGTATCCTAAAGATATCAGGTAGCCTCTCATCTTTACTTTCCAGAAACTATAGTCAAATCCTTCAAAGATAGGAATAGTCAATTTATGTGTCATCGGATCAGGATCTACCTCAAACGTTTAATATTTTCTCCAAAGATCCAAAGCTCTAATGCCAATTGTTGAATATCCAGGCAACTAAGAGGGGGGGGGTGAATCAGTTTATTACTTAAAACAATTACTTTTATCCTTTTAACACCCAGATCCAAACCAACATAATTAATTAACACAGAATAGCATGAAAATAGAAACATACAACAGATCTCACAAATAATACCAGATATGACGTGGAAAACCCAAGAAGGAAAAAAACCACAGAGAATGTTAGTTCTCAATATAAACACCAGTTAAGGTGACACCGGTTAAGATGGTTTTTACAAAGGGTGGCTCACTGTCAGATTTCTCACTGCAAGTGGGATCACTGCCAAAGAAAGAGAGAAAGAAAGAAAGAATCCACCATTGAAACACAATCTATACAAGATGGTCTACTTCTAGTGCCTCAAAATCAATACACTCACACACATCTCCAATAGTAAGATCTTTCCTATCCAATCTCCCATATCTTCAATAAAAATGTCACACTTTTTTCTATATATCTAACACAAATAGATCATCCTCATATATATACTATTTTTCGAGAAGCATAATCTTCCAAGTCATCCACTCCTAACTACACATAATTATGCATCATGAAAAATTAAAGCATGGAGACATTTAATGGAAAAAGGACTCATTCATTACATATATGGAACAATGACAACACTAGTAGATCCTAAAGCTGATCCTAATGGTCAATTGGAATGGCTCACTAAAAATTGTACGACACTTGGAACTTTGGGAAAGTAAATATTAGATGACCTCACTTTTCACATTGAGAAATGTGCTACAGTTAAAGACACTTGGGATATATATGCCAAATTCTGGAAAAGTTTGTGAAATTAGGGGCTATAAGCTTGACATGTAACTCATAATGTTGGATCCCAAGGATTTTGATACAAGCCAAGATTATGTCACGAAAGCAACTGAGCTAAAAGAAAAGCTTAAGGATTGTGACATTGAAAAGAAGGATGTTGAATTGGTTTAC
Source organism: Cryptomeria japonica (assembly GCF_030272615.1). Taxonomy (NCBI): domain Eukaryota; kingdom Viridiplantae; phylum Streptophyta; class Pinopsida; order Cupressales; family Cupressaceae; genus Cryptomeria; species Cryptomeria japonica. The sequence goes on along the minus strand of NC_081413.1, from coordinate 10,269,046 downwards.
AATTTGTTGGACAAGCTTCCATCAAAGTATGTAGCCTTTGTTTCTAGCATCCACATCCATCGAATGACTTCAGGTACCTCATTCATTCCACCATCATTTGATACATTAACAAAGATGCTGATACTTGAGCAATCAGAGTTGATGAACCTGAGTATTATCAAGTCTTCAAAGTCCAAGGCTTTGGTGGCTAATAATGGGAATCAAAGGAATCAAGGAAAAGAAAAGAACCAAAAGTAGTCTAAGATAAAGCCACAATAAGATAGAGCACAATCATTCTCTCTACAACAAGGAAATTCTTCATCCTCTTCTAAGAAGAAAAATACACCTAAGAAGGAGAGGCCAACTTGTTCATATTGCAATAAATTTGGTTATGATGAGTATGATTGCCATTGAAAGCAGATTGATGAGTTGACAAACATCATTAAGAAGAACAACATCAATTTTCCATCCGCCTATAAGAAGAAGGAATCATCTTCTTCCACTTCCTCGTAGTCAAAGGGAAAAGGGAAAGCATTTTTTGCTAAAACAGGTTCTTTAGAGTAGTGGATTCTTGACTTAGGTGCCTCTCATCACATAGATTCTACAAAGGAGCAGTTTTCCTCATTGGAGCCATCTAAGGTACCTCACATTTTCATTGGTGATGATACACAAGTGGAAGTTGAAGGGAAGGGTTTAGTTTCCATGGATGATGGAACTTTTGAGAATTTTCTCTATGTTCCTAACTTGACCACCAACCTTCTCTCTATCTAACAAATCACCCACTATAGAAATGAAAAGAAAGTTGAGTTTACACTTGATTCAGTTGTGATAAAACAACTTGAAAATGATGCCTTGGTAGCAGAGGGACAAGCTAATCACAATTCTCAGCTTTATTCATTCTCCCACTTTGTGCCTCAATCTCCTTCTATGCCTTGCTCACTCATTCAAATTCAGAAAGTAAACTATGACATGAGTGGTTTGGTCACCTCAAATACCACTATCCTCAGTTACTTAGCTCTAAAGACATGCTCACAAGTCTACCTCAAATCATTTTTTTAGAGGGTGTATGTTCAGGATGTTCCATGGGCAAGCATCCCAAAGAGAATTTTGATAAGGGGAAACCTTGGAGAGTTTTGGAAGTTATTGAATTGGTTTACAACAATGTAGTAGGCCTATTTCCAGTGCCTTGATTTAGCAAGGCCTACTATGTCCTCACCTTCATTGATGACTACTCCTGCTTCGCTTGGGTCTACTTTCTTATTCACAAGAGTAAATTGTTTGACAAATTTATAGCCTTCAAGGCTCATTTTGAGAACCAATCAGGGAAGTTAGTCAAGATCCTTCACAGAAACAATGGAAGGGAATTTTTGAACAATATACTTGAGAAATTTTGTACGAGCTTGAGGGGATTTATCTTTAGCACTTAATTTCCTACACTCCACATCATAATGGTGTTGCAGAAAGGAAGAATAAAACCCTTAAGGAGATGACTAGCTACACGATTCATGCTCTTTCTCTTAGTCCATCTTTCTGGGCACTTGCAAAACCCTTAGGGTCAATGTTTTAAAAAAAAATTTAGTAATTTTTTAAATAAAAATTTTAAATTAATTTTTTTAATAAATTTTCAATTTTATTTTATTTTTATTATTTAAGATTTTTAATAGAATTTTTTTCATATTTTTTAAATATCAAAAAAACAAAAAAAAACTATTTTTTTCACTTTATTTTTAAATTAAAAAAAAAAAAAAACATTTCACAATTTTCGTTATTGTTTTTAATAATGTTTTTTTTTATGTGGATTTTTAATATTTTAATTAAGCTTTTTAAGTTTTTTTTAAAACATTTTTTTTCATGAAATAAGAAAAATTGGGAACAATTTTTTTCTTGTCCACCTACACACCTATTTGTAGCATTCTCCAATTGGCAACCAAGGGGGGGTCAGTTCACTCCTACATTTTTCTTGTGCTTTTCATTTGGCCTCTAGATCTTGGATTGATATAGGCACAAGTGGAAGTAACCTCTAAAGGTTGAGAGACAAGGGAGTGCTAGACAGTGTTGAGCATTTTCCTCTTTGTCCTTTATAGGATTGTTTACGTGGAACTACAACATACATTCTAGGAATATAAAATGTAGTGAAACAAAGTCCTATCCTAGAGATATAAACTAAGAAATTAATTGCCAAATCACTTTCATTCATTGGAGGAAATAGCTAATAAGATCAAATTTCAATCTCAAAAAAGAGATAGATGTTGTGTATGATTATTTCCTCTTTTTGGTTTGATGTGCTTAGATATGATTATGAAAAGAAATGATACAAAATTGACAATATTTAGCATAAACAAATAAATATAGAATTGAAATTTAACTCTAATGTACAAATCTAGAAATAAGATGTAGAAAAGAACCTATCAATGAAATATAGAGCTAAAAATATTAGTCTATGGAGACAGGTGCCTTAAATGTGAAGGTATTTCTACCAATTAAGGTTTCATATTTCAGATCAAGATTCCCTATAGATCTCTCTCTCCAATAATTAGCCAAAAACGATCAGACTATGAAAATAACTGATATAGGCCTAGGGTTTTTGCCTATTTGAAGTAGTCAAATTTGTAAGCTTCACACATAGAAGAGGGAATGTTGTGTTTTATAGGGGCTTGCCTAAGTCAGGCCTCATATTGGTGTTTCCACCTCCACTACAGCTATGATGGTGAAAAAGAGAGATCACCCTTGGTAGGATAGAGGGTAATTCAGAATTGAAATAATTGAATTCAAATGATATTACCTTATAAATTGATAATGATGGTGATGCAATTATTTTTAGATGTCATTCAAGTGTTGTTACAATAACAAGACATGAAATGAAAAGATCAATCACAAAAGAATATTTGAATGTAGAATGTTGTAGCTTGCTTCTCTATAATACTTAGAGTTTGAAGATACTTTCTCAATGATTAGGAACTCACTTAATGGATAATAGATGACTTATGAATGAGAGATGATTCTTTTTATATATAATTCACAAGGTATTTCCTACTTTAGCTCGACTTTGAATGGTTGTATCTATTTTCATAAAGGATCACACCCAAACTGAGTGTGAAACTCAACTATACAATGAAACATGGGATCATCCCCAGGCTATGAGTAACCTATGATGAGGAATAATCTCTAGAGAGGGTTGTATCCCTTGATAGACTTCCTAAAACTAGTAAACTAACTGGAAATTGGATAGACAACTTTGAAATGAAAACCTATAGATGTAGGAGGTGATGTACCAAATTTACGAATATCTAATTGTTGTCCTAACTACAATCTACTTCAATAAAGACTTTAAATCTATTTACAACTCAAACATGCCATACATAAGTGTTTCATAGGAAAACTCAAATTCAATGTTTGCTTGAAGGAAAACAGTGTTTTCACAACTTCAACCTACTGAAACCAAATTAACACATCCTATGACCTACTTTAAACATGAATTTTATTGCTTCAATATTTTATAAAGAAGACAAAACAATAGGATTCATAGAAAAATCACAATAATTTCATCAAATCATTCATCCACAAGATGAGACAAGAAATTTTTGATAAGGAGACATGGTTCTTTTATTGAAAAAGGGATTCTTTTGTTACAATATTAAAAAAATACTTCTAAAATCGATTTTTTTTTTGAAAATGAGTTACAATACTGTATGCTTTTGTTGTGTGCAAAAAGCAAAGAGAAAGAATTAAGAAAAAGAGATTACAATGAAATTTTTTATATGAAAGAAGTCTCTCTTTTCAACTGAAGTATGAATTTGAAGTTGAACTCCACCTTTGATTTGCATGAGGGCCTTGATCTCTGCTCCAATTGCTTGTAACTTGACTTGATTCCTCCTTCAATTTGCATGATGAAACCTTATTTGGTGGTTCATCTTTAAAAATCATGCAAAAAGGGGATAAAAATGCTCCAAACTTGCCATTTATGAGCGCAAAACTTCCCTCAACTAATGTCCTACACATTTGGGGTCTTTAACTAGGTTCAAATTGATTGATGTGTCATCAAAGCTCAACTTTTGGAGATCTCAAACTACTCTCACTTGTTTGCATGATATAACTAACGGTTGCATGATCTAGGACTTGTTGATTGAACTTGAGGTTCACTTAGCCTTCATTAGGCATAGGTATTCTCAAGGAGTTTGAGATATCTTATAATTTTTCTCTTCATAAAGAACTCAATGATAACTGATGTTTAACTCATGTAATTGCTAGATCCTGAATTTTTTGCAGATCTCTTCTTCTACACCTCCTATGACTATCTCATATATATTCATTTGACAGCGTTCTTCGTTGTTAGGTTTTGCATACAATGATTTGTCAAATTCTTATTTGAGTGCATTCTTTTTTTATGGCACTATGTCTTTGTCTTAGATTGATATTAGGTCTTTTATTATAGAGATTGGTAGCATCTTCTTTTATCTTCTTGCTTCATGTTAAAGTTTATTGTATCAAAACCCTGACTACTTTTCCCTCACTCACAATTTTAGGTCTTCATATCAGTGCATGGTTTAATTCTGAATGGAGAATATTTTATGTACTTTGTTTCTCTTGCATAGCATGACTTTCTTTCTTGGCCTGTTTGCAGGTCTTTCATAATTTCTCTATTCCAAGCATCTGCAAGGAGTTTATTGTCATAACCACCTATCGTCTTCTTCAACCATCTTGAGATCTAAGGGATATGATCATCACCTTGTAGAAAACATTAGGGCAGTGGCCTATGCTTATTTCTGTACTTAGCATTACTTTGACAACATCTTGACCTACCCATGATTATGATAGGCACTATTTTCTCCTTTTCCCTTTGTGTTGTCACTCTTCTTTTTCCAGGTCTCTTCTCCTTTACTGCCATACATGGCCTTTGAACACACTTGTGTGTGAAGGCTTGATTTGATTGTTAAAGACTGTGTTGTTCTTCACTAGTATTTTACATTGTACCATTGAATGGTTGCTTGTATGAGGACTCTGACCTTGTCTTAAGATCTTTACACTGATCTCTATCATTATATTTACTTGTTTACTAGTTTTTACATACTTGGGTTCTGTCAGAAACGATCACTATAGTATTGTGCCCTTTCATGGTTGCAATGGAATTAATACTGTGCATTTTGGGACTGTTCTTTCAATACTAGGACTGTCTTTTTGATAATGGGATATCCTTTGTCCGCTTGTTATAATTATGTCATCTCCTATGTTGTCTCTAACTGTCTTCTTATGATTGTGATCACTGATTATTTTGTCCATATAGACTTGTTTTTTAACTTGTCATTCATTCTTTATTGTCCTTGACCTATAACAAACCTTATTTCTTCACTATTTCATCATGAAGATTACTGACCCACATCATTTCTGCTGTACACTAGTACATATCTTCATGCTTTCCTTTGATTGTGTCATGACAGTGATGTGCTATATCAGACCTTCTCATTCTACTCCGACTGCACATTATGTCCCCTGAAATCTGCAGGGGTGTCTTTTAAAGGACTGTCCAATATATTTGAAACTTTCTTTCATGCTATCGCTGTTGACTATCACAAGTGCTCTTTGGACTATTTAAATGGTTCTCTTGTGTGCTCCTAGTCCTCTATGTGACTGCAAATTTCTTGTAATTGCTATCTTTACTTTTTTAGATTGTCATATAAAGACTAAGCTTAGGTGATGTCTCCTTTAAGTCATTTATGATCTTTACGTTTTCCTCTCTATCAGAGCCATGGCATTGTCATTTGAAGTTTGAATATCATAAATACCTTGACACATGTTCATGGACTGCAAAGTGTTCATTCTAGTGTTCATCGCCCTTGAACAAAATCATTATTTAACCCAAGACTATCTCTTGACCATTTGTTCAAGTTGTAGGCTATCACTTAGGCTCTCTTTTAATCTTAACGAGGTTTCTCTACTTTTCACCTTACAAATTGATAACCGCAATATATAATCCCTGGTAGTATGAAGGCCCTTGGGTTGATCTCAATGTAAAGACAAACATGATAGATATTTTAAGGACATGTTTATGAATGTTTTGAACTGCATATCTTCCTGTCATTGTCTACTATATCTTGTCACGGAATCCATATCTATGCCCTATCACATACTGTAATATTAACCCTAAAGAACTACTCCCATGATGCATATTGCCTTATTTCAGTAGTAGCTCCCTATCTGTGAAACATTCACTGCTCTGTACATGTATTTTCCTCACTATATGACTGTCTATAACTTGTCTCTCATCATCTTCACTGTGATCTATGGGCTTTTTAAAAGCCTTCTGCTATGTTTCTCTAGCAGTCCCAACTACTGTAACCTGAGGTATATTATTCTCACTCATCGTTGCTCACTTGTGATCTTTTGTGGCTTTTTTATGACGTGTCATCGTATACATGATAGTTTCATTGAGTTTTCACAGAATCATCATGAATTTCATTTATTTAGAGACCTTACTTCATGATGTCTTTTTTGCCCCTTATGGACTGTAGTGATTTCTAGAATCAAATCTCCCCTTTCATCTGTTCTTTTGCAACTCTCATATAGTAATCTTTTGAAGCATGAAATATTGGTATGACTGTCATATTCCTTGAGAAATTATTATTCTAATCAAGAAGAGACAAGAAAAAATGAAAGCTTAAACCTTTGACATTCCTGTATTCATTTTAATTTCATTCTTGTCTAGGTCTATGTACTGTTGTAACAAAATGAAACCCTTTCTACACTGGACCCTCATAATGAATAGCATTCTAATCACAATGGAATAGGAGTATGAGTATTTTCTTCTTGATACAGATACACGGTAGATTTGTATAGCATGCAAGAGACCCACTTTCAGTATTCCACTAAATCTTTTCTTTCTCTTATTAAGTTTTAGCCAGTTTTAGCCATAATATCACATAGGGACTCTCAAAATGAAAGAAAACTTGCACTATCACCTCTTTATAAGACCTAGGACTTTGGATAAGGCTATCTTTGTCCCGATGACAAAAAATAAGTAATAATATCAAAATATTAGGATCAAATCACAAATGGTGGGAACCAACATTGACATATATTTGATTTTGGGCTCTTTTTGGAGGGACTAACTATGGCGCTAGGCACCCTAGTCCACTAGGACTATGGAGCTAGACATCTAGTACACCTAGGAAATGAGTAGAGAAAGATGGTTGCAAAGTAGAAGGTCCAATGAAATAGGATCTGGTCACCAAATGAGAATATGATGATAGTTTGAATCTTATAGGGTCATAAATAGGCTCAAAATGACCCAAAAGTTGGCACACTAAAGAAAGGGCCCAAAATAGAGTGTGAAATTATAAAGGGTTTATTATTAACAACAATATAGAATTAGGAGTAGGGAGGATTCCTATTCCAAGATGTGGTTCACTCATTACCTCTAGAGTACAAAGATCTACTTGTACATCCATAGACGTTGAAGGATCCTTAGAGGTTGCAGACAAAGTAGATCTTGAAGGATTATCTAAGAATAAGTTAACTATTCTACTGGCTTTAATCTTTTGTTAAGATAGGAATAGGATATCTTCATGAGGTTTGAGTTTTTGTGGGTTTTTAGGCCAAAAGTAATCAAGTGTAAAGAATCTAGGGTTAGCCAGGGTTAGCCAAGGCTTGGAAACAACTATGATGTATGGTTCTAACTTGTCCTTCGAAAGGAAACTTTAAACTCTTGTGAACTATGGAAGCGACTACCTTCATGTATGTGAGCCAAGGATAACTCAACTTCAAACAACATTGGTGTGAGTTAGGGATAATGGTAAAACGATTATCTAAGAATTTAGAGCCAACCTCAATGGGAAGGGTGAAGGGACCTATTGTAAGACAAGTGAAGCCATCATACACCTTAATCAAGATTTTAAATTTATCATAAGTGTATTTCTATAATTCATGTGTACAAAGATATTCTTTGTTAATTACATTCACCATACATACTAGATCAATACACAACCCATGTATACGAGTTTGTGATCAATTCTAGCAATAATGTATAATGGTCCATCAGGTACATTCTTTACAATATCAATTGAGGTAAAGGTGATATTAGGTTCATGTTTAGGCTTAGATGTCTCTTGTTCTATCAAATTCACAATGTTGTTTTAGTTAAGTACATCCTCAGTGGCTAGATAGCTATCATCTTTAAGCTCAACAACATTCATGGAATATGAAGGCATGTGATTGGTAAAGATTTCCAAGTTTTGAATAGGCAATGCTATGGATTTATCCCCTTCATCATTAACACAACCCACCATAATAACATTGTTCTATAATATTCACAATGTTGTTTTAGTTAAGTACATCCTCAGTGGCTAGATAGCTATCATCTTTAAGCTCAACAATATTCATGGAATATGAAGGCATATGATTGGTAAAGATTTCCAAGTTTTGAATAGGCAATGCTATGGATTTATTCCCTTCATCATTAACACAACCCACCATAATAACATTTTTCTATAATGTTTACAATGTTGTTTTAGTTAAGTAAATCCTCAGTGGCCAGATAGCTATCATCTTTAAGCTCAACAACATTCATGGAATATGAAGGCATATGATTGGTAAAGATTTCCAAGTTTTTAATAGGCAATGCTATGGATTTATTCCCTTCATCATTAACACAACCCACTATAATAACATTAGAGTCAATGAGACCTTGAACTTCATTTTTCAAACACATACATCTGTCTATGTCATGTCTAGGTTGATGATGATATTGAAAAAGGGCCTTCCAGTTACAAGAAGGATGCAAAGGATCAAAAGGATCTATAGGATGGATAGGGAGAATATTCATCAAATTGTTGCTAATCAATTGAAGCATGATGGTATGCAAGGGATTACAAAGCAGAGTGAATTTTTAATTCTTGAATGATTTAGAGAAAATGTGAGCTATAACTTAGATTGTTGTCGCTGCAACTTGATGTCAATGCTATTGGAAGAATGGTTGTTCATTTTGATGAAGTTCTTGTTTTGTTTTCTAAATATTTGGTAAGTTTGATGAGCATCTTCGGACTTCTCAATTGGGGTTAACAATGAAGAACCTTCATATTGGCTAACTCGAAGTTGATATTCATGAAATGTTGTCCACAAGTATGTGAAAGATGGGTATTTCAAAAGAAAAAACTTTTCAATTATATGCGATTGGAAGTTATCAATAAAAATTCATTGAATATCAACACTAGGAATAAAATAACAAATTTATGAATACAAATGTTGATATCTACAAATAAAATCAATCAATTTTTATTTAGCACCTTGTTTACAATGCAATAAATTGGTCAATGTAACTTGTGGCCTAATGTTGTTTTGAAAATGTTGAAAGAATTTATACAACAATTGTTGAAAAGTGTCAATTGAATTACCATGCAAGGAGTAGAACCATTCCAAAGTAGTTTGTTTTTAAAATCTAGGGAAGAGTTTTGTAAGAATTTTTTTTTCAAAGAAGTCTTTGAATAAAGCAATGAATAATTTCACATGAATATTGGGGTCACCTTTTCCATTGTATTTCTCAAAATGAGGCATCACAATGTTTTGTGGGATTTGGGTTTTAAGAATGGCAACAAAAAGTGGACTTCTTGTGGTATACGAAGGGATAGTGGACTATGATTGTGTCATGCTAGCTAGTTATTGTTGTAAGGCTGAAATATTTTATAACAAATGGTTTATAGAAGCATTAGTAGGTGAATTGGTTTTCGAAAAGTTTAATTGGGACAGATGATTTGAAGGAATAATATTTTAGGTAGGTGGAACATTGTGGTAAGTAGGTGGAGGAGATGATTGATGCAAGTTTATAGAAACAAAAGAGAGGTTGAAGATAACACATAATCATATTGATTGATAAGATAAATCCCAATAATAACCTAGATAGCATTACTATTTTGTGTAGTGGTATTCATGATAGAGGATTTATATGTAGAAACATTAAATATTGTCGTGGGAATAGGCATTGGTATCAACTTTCTTAGATTATCAATCAAGGGGGCTACCTCTCCAACCAAGTGTTCTTGACTCACAAGCTGTTGATGACCTTTCAGTTCCTTGTCAATCCTCACAAATTGTTTATTAGACACTTGTATTTAAGGGTCATCCTCATTAGGGGAATTATTTTTAGTAATGTTTGGCAAGATGATTTTTCCAAGCTCTTAGGCGGGAATAAGTTAACACTCAATTTAGGACTAACACCATTAGCATTTAAACAATGGGGAGCCATAAGTCAATAACTTCTTCTCATAGGAATATTATATTCTAAACAATGGGTTATTAAGCTCATAAACAAGTACAAGCTCCAACAACAAACAATTACTCCTAGGAAACAAAGAAGGAAAGCCAGAGGCAAAGGTATAGGAATTGGTTTATGCTTGTAATTCTTTTAATCAATTGACAATATGTATTATAAATGTGGATAATGATAATGCAATCAATTAACCAATTTGATATGAAATAATAACAATGTTTCAATTGATTAAGAAAATGATTAAACTATGTGATATAGCATTGATGTGTTCAATTAACAACCTATTTAAGCAATGTGAGCTAAGAAAATAATGATTAATTATAAATGCAAGCACATAAAAGATGAATATAAATAATGAATTCCTCTAAATCTAGAAGTTTTATGAAGCTAATCTTAGATATCAACATCCAAATCAATTTTAATGCAAGCCATGCTAGGCTCACCCAAAATGAAATGTATGGAAATGGACCCTTAGCCTAGAAATTCACCATTTCTAATTAATTATTATAATTTCATTAGGGGAAATATCAATTACAATCGATTTCAGTCATGAAGGAGACTTGAGCACTATGATTAATTGTTCCCTTTTGGTTGCTTTGATATGAAAATGCAAGAACTAGGTGAAATGACCGAAAAGTGACAAGATTTAGTATACATAGATAGATACAAAAAGGAAACGAAACATAGAAGTATATATTTGGAAAGATGATGTAGAGAAGAACCTATTATTGAAATTTGGAGTTGCAAATATGGGTCAAGTGAGCTAGGCGCCCTAGACCTGGAGGTCTCTTTGTCAATCGAGGCTTCAGTTTCCATGTTAGGGTAGTCCACAGATCTCTCGCTTTGAAATTTAACCTAAAAGTGTTGGTCAATTGAGCTAGGTGCCATGGACCAGGGGTTTTCACTTGTTCAAAGTTTGGAATTGTGTGGCTCAGTTTGCTTTGCATAATTCTATAACTTTCAGTTGTTTGATTTGCAACCTACATTCATAGAAGAGGGAAAAATGTTGTGATGTATAGGGGCTTGCCTAAGTCAAATCCTGTGTTGGTGTTTCCACATTCACTATAACAATTTTGGATGAAAAAGAGCTTACCCTAGGTAGAATAGACATTGAAAAGCTTAAAGGAAATGCTTGAAATAAAAAATTATACCTTTAATGTAAAACTCATAAAATTGAAACCTCACACGAAGCTTGATGTTGTTTGATAGGTGTTAATTCATTCCTTCATCATGGATGAACACATAATTGCTGAACTTGAATGCTTATTTGTAGAATTCTCCTCAATTACCTTGAGGATGCTTGATTGAATGCTCAATTGGAGTTGATAGGAGAGTGATTGTCTAGAGATAGTTTCAAGATTATGTTTAAAGGAGAGAGGGAGTTGTATTTACAAACAACTTATAACTTTTCCAAATTAAATTCTGAAGAAGCCTGACATGAGAGAACACTTCCTTGCTACTTGCAAAGTTGACCTCTTGAATTTAAAATTTGGGGTCAAAATTGATAGACTAGGGCACTAGGATTCATAGTGAAGGGGATCTATGGCACTAGGCGCCATAGTCAAAGATTTTTTGGTTAAAATAAAGGTTAATGAGCTGAAAATTGCACTTAGCTTCCAAAAATGGTCATTAATTGAGTACAATCAGGCATGAATTTGGGGCATGATTCAGAACCGCCACAGTGAGCCTAAAATGAGTGTGAAATTATAGTCATATAATTAATGACACTACAACATCAATCTTACATCCTCTCTCCTAGTGATCACATCTTACAATATATTTGTATCTATGAGATGGGCAATGACCCATAGTTAGTACCCCTGGTCTACATGCTATATTGCAGCCTTTAAGCTTCATAGGTTTGATGCGAAAAAATGCAACATATTCTCAAGAAGTGTGTCTATCTACTCTTTCCCTACCAACAAAGATCTTAGTTTGTATCCATAGGCTAGAATCTTATTCCCATACCAATCAATTTCCTTATAACCTCCCCAATTTCTCTTTTTCACTTTGCTTAATTATGAAAAAATACACTCTTTGGCACTTCTACTAAGGACAATGTGATTACGAACTCTTGTCACCAAGTTATTGGCACATACATTTGGAAGTATTGGTGCCTAGCTTCCTTATCCCAAACAATCTATCCTGTGTAGGTCAGACTTCAAATATTTTGTATTAATTTATCTATTCAAATGATTAACCTAGCGACATTAATGAAAGTACAACTCAAGGACAATAATGAGCTTATAGAATAACTTAATAGTTTATAATCTCAACCTCAAGGCTTGGAACCTAAGCATATTATCCAAAGCTCTAAATGTATTGGGTGATGTCTTCCAACAAGTCTACTTAGCCACATTTTTCAAACTATTGGATGATTTCTCTTCGGATTTTTTCTTTTAGTTATTGCAATAGGTATGGGTATTGAGGTTCACCATATTTTTGATACTTCAAATCATGATGAGGCATGGACCTAACAAAGGATATTGATTATCACTCTCTTATTTTCATTGATGAAATAATAATAGATTTTATAATTAATATGCAAGATAATATAAATTTTTCTATTGACATAATATTTGAATTAGCAATTGACATTATATTCAAGTGTCCACTCATTGTCATCAATAGAGTTTGGCATGTTTATAAATAGATTTGTGATTGATATGAATATCTAACAGAATCAATCCTTATTTCTGAGCTATTCGATGCCACTAGAATGTTCTACAAGTTAATGGGGATGGCCAATATGCTACAAATTCCCACCCCTTCAACTTTTCAAACTGTAGGCAAGAAAGAAACTACACTTCTGTTAAATTTTCTTGTTTATTTATTCTACTATTTGTGTTTAGCATAATTAATCACAATATGATTTCTTTGTAATATAATGTAATAAAGCAGTAAACTTCAAATTAATACTAGATTGCAAATAATGTCTTGGATGATACAAGCTACGATCATGAAATTCTGAAGAACGAACACTTTTACAGTTCTAAATATGTAAATTTGAGGCTCCACAGTATGTGAAAATGAGTTAAATGCTTCTTAATTTGTGACGTTTGAACTCATGCTTTGGTAACTGGACTAGTGATTCCTTGCCTTTTGGAGGGAAGCTTAACAACCATAACACCACTAAGTGCACCCAGCGCAACAAGAAGTGCCTGGTATATCTTCTGTATATTGGCTTATTCCGATGGATATAAACAATGCACCACTTTTTGGTCTGTGAGGGCTATCACACAAAATACAAAAACTGCCATAGCTGCATGAACCAAATCCTTAGATTTAATCTTATACTCAGACTCATTTGAAGGCTTAATTTCATTACCAGTGGCTAACCCTTTGACGGTGGCAATCCCATAATAAACCTTGCCTGTGGAAGCATCTGTGAAGGTGTCTACCAGTGAAAAAAAGAAGCATGCTATTCCAAGAATACCCACAACCACCCCTACTGAATACTTATCTGATGTTTGGCATTCTTTACCACTGGAGAGAAGATTAGAAAAAGCCTGAAACACAAACAAAATTCCAGTGGGCAATATTTTTGCAATATTTGATGCCGAAGATAATGTGCTATTGACCACACTTGAAGTGCTCGTCGTTGTCTTTTTTGAAGAACTGGGGATTAAGCTTTTTTCATTAGACTTGACATTGCGGCTTGACTGCTTCATATTGTTTAGATTTCTTGTTCTCTGGTTTCTTTCTCAGAACTTCAATTTCAGAGAATACAAAACAATTCATCGACATAAGTTGTAAATGAATTATATTTATACATCTAAGACATTAGATGACAGTTAGAAGTTTACATAAACATGCTTTTCTCCTTGGATGGTCCCCTGCACATTAATCTTATGAATCTGAATATATTTTGTTTCTATTTACCTGATTTGAATATAAGCCAACGAAATTGCCAACTAATTTTTCGGGTTTTTTGTGAAGAAGGGGTGGCTTTTGGGTGTACATGTGATCTCAATTTTTGGTTGCTAGTGATTGCTAAATAAAATATTTTAGTTTTTTACTTATATGTACGATCTTGGTGTTTAGTCCTTAATCTATATTAATTGTCTTCCAATTAAGAACATATTCAATCCCTGTTCAGGGTACAACACGCTCTGCACGGTGATTGAGAAATTAGCAATAAGTTGTTTGTTGTCACTTTAACAGTCGTTGTATAAGGTGAGATTTAATGGTAAGTACTCTGAAAAACGAGAAAACACTTGTGGTAATGGAGGTACCTTGCATGGTTATCACGCGTAACTGGCTTCTGCTAAGGTCTACATGCAACGGGTACGCCTCTAGCTGAAAACTTTTCCATCAATTCCTAGTTGTTAAGGCAGCCAAAAGCAGTAAATTATTAAAGTTGTCACTCAACAATCCTATGTGAATTTTACTGTAACGGTAGGCCAGAACAGAACATCACAGACGTTATAGAAGAAGTTCTACACGAAACTCATGACCATGACAAGTGTGGCAGCTATAAATAGCAGCGGCGTGACAGCATGTTTGACTTTAGTGGAAGTTTCACATCTTCTGCGCATGGACTCCATGCTTAACTGTCGTCTCCAAAAGCATAGATTATATCTCAACTGCGAACTCAAAACATTTAATGAGCTGCATTTAACATAATAAGACTTTACCTCCAGGCATTCTGTAGACCCGTCTGTCTGAATAGATTCAATTTCAGTTAGCTTTAAATCACACATGTTAAGTAATATATTAAGTTAGAGAATGTTAGTCAATTCTGAGTGTATAACACTTTTAAGTCTAGAGGTGTTTTTTTAGTGTGATCACACACCTTAAGCAACATATTAAGCCTAGAAAATGTCAGTCAACTCTGAGTGTTTAACACTTTTAAGCCTAAAAATGTAAACTTAAGATGTGTGATTTAAGCCATTCCCTCAATCTCAAACTCAATTTGGTTTTAGTAGTATATGACATAATGAGCCTTTCACACGTACATTAAGTGAAAGATTATAATAATTTAAAAAACACACACAAAATACAAGAAGACTGTATATTAAAATTGCAATAACAGTGATTACATTTATACACTGCTATTAAGAATTTTTCTATAGGCCCCATTTTGACAATTGCGTAGATTTTAGATTTGGAATATAAAATTCACGTAAATCTAGATTATTACATCACTGCTGAGAAAGGAATTGAATAAACTCCATATGAAAGTTAATGCTTCACCTGGAAACTTTTCAGCTTATTCAAATGGAATGTGGTGTAGCTAACGAACTTAAAATTTTAAAAAAATACTGTCAAAGCTCCACCAGAGGAAGTTATAAAGGAAAGTGGAATAAAGACTCTGTTTGAAAGAACAAATGAGGTATCACATGCGGCACTTGTGAGTGTTTTCTTCGAAATATTAAAATTGATAAACTTAGAATGAAATAAATTTAAGTTATGATATAAATGGTTCATGATATATATTTGGTAAGGTAGGTTGAGGAATTACCGAATATTTAAAGGAGGAATCTATAGGATGCAGAAACCAAGAGCAGTTTAAAAAATGGAAATTTTTCTGAAATATTGTAAAAAGATTAGGAATTTTAAGTTGTTTTCAAGGCATGAGTATCTATCAAAGCAAGTAGAGAGAAGCAAGATTTCATTTTAAGAGGATAAACAAAGCTCGAAGAAACATTAGGATAGAGGAAAATATGTAAGAAGAACTGGAGATATTAAGCTCCATAACAGGTGATTATTCATATGAAAAATGATAAATCTATGATGAAGGGAAAATTTATATTTTTTCAATTGCCAGAAGTATATGTTATACAAGAATGATTGGATCTTCTTCACACTATTTATTTGAGAAATAACCATTTTAGCTTAATATGCAAACTAGTTATGTGTAAAGAACCTATATTTTCATAGCAAGGATGAAAGGAGAAGCCATACACGAAGACCAAAGACTATTATAGTAAGTGTTTTATAATCCATGATTTGGTTGTGTTTTGTACTGGATTAAATGTTTTTTATTAACCCTTCAGAGGTTTATGGTATGTACATAGTAGAAGCAATCAATTTTGATAGACACAAAATTTAAACCTATTATCTATTGTTCCACTAGAGCAGTTTCTATTTTATTTGCTACGACTTTTGGGAGATAAGGATGTTTTCTTGAGCTTACATCCAATCTGATTTTACATCAAGTATTTAGTAAACTAATGTCTTTTATGAGATGTATAATATGCTATTTAGAAGTGTATAAATACGCTAGAAAATGAGTCATAATTAAACTAAAAATAAACTCGTCACCAATAGAGTCATTAGAACAACTAGAATCAATAGAACATTCAAACAAAATATGAACAAATTTTGCATCTCCTATAATATTATATGAAAAATGTTTATTTTAGTATCATGAGCAATGATTGTAAAGATTATAAATAATGGTATCCCATTATATGAAACATTAACCACAAATACCCAGCTTGTGGGTAGGAACATCTACTTTGTAAACATAAACATGTAATCACATTAGACACAAATAGTCTTTCATGTACTCGACTAAGTCTAGGAATTTTTATACTGATCAATAATAGGACTAAATGTGAAACGACTACAATTTGAGATTTAAGTGCTAGCACCAGTTGTAACAAGACTAGTGATTCCATTTCGCTTGGAAGGTACTAGAACAACAATCACACTGCTTACACCAATCACAACGATGGGAACAGCCTGCAACACCTTATTTATGCTGCTTTGAGCAGAGGGGTACAAACACAGAACAATATTTTGGTTTGTGAGAGCCATTACAGAGAACACCACAAGAGCCACAGCTGCATGCACCAAATCCTTCATTTTAAGCCTATACTTGGATTTATTAGCAGGCTTAACTTTATTACCAGTGGCTATACCATTAATGGTGGCAATCCCACAGTGCACTTTACCTGTTGTCGCATCTTTGAAGGTATCAGTCAAAGATAAAACAAAGCATAAGATTCCAAGAATACCCAAAACAACTCCTACCAAAATGTGATTGGATTTCCCACATTCTCCATTATTGGTGATTAGATTAGAAAGAGCCTGCAACACAAACAGAACTCCAGAGGGCAACGAGTTTGAACGTTTAGATGCTGTTGACAATATATAATTCCCCTCCGTTGAAGTGGTCGTTGTTGTAGAAGAAGTAAGTAGAAGTTCTTCATTTCCCTTGGCCTTGCCCTGAGATTGACCCATTTTCTCTTTTCCTGATCTCTTGAAACTTCAATTCAACAATTTGGAAACTGTGAAGAAGTTGCATTAGATTTGGATATGGATGGCTAATTATTAATGATCCAAGTTGCCAAATTTGACTGGTCCTCTTAAAAAATAGTTTACTTATATTAAAATAATATAGTCTGCAATGCTTATCAATAAAAAAAACTGTCAAATTGCATCATATCCCTAATCTGCCTTTGAAATGTCATTTTTAACTTCCTTAGGAGGCAGCAGAGAATGGAAGACATTGAAGGACGGTTAGGATTTTTCCAGATGGTTATCTTCCTTGAAGGACAGTTATGGGTTCCTTTCCTAGACAAAACTGTGAATTTTTCTGTAGATCTAGCTTTTGTATTTAACTAGATTTTAAGTTTAGAATAAAAAATTTACAAAAGTCTGGATAATCCTATCATGGGTGAAAAAGAAATCCATAAATTATATGAAGGCTAATGCTGTATCTGCTCGAAATATTTTTAGGGCTATTCAATTGGCGTATAGGATAACGAGTGGATTTTAAATGCTAAAAAATTACTGCCAAAGCTCCATCATGGAGGAGAGAAGATAAGAGAAAGGAATTTATAAATGAAAGTGGATTACTTTTTTAAAGAAGTGACATCTATAATAAGATATTTGTGAGCATTTCTATATTTTATGTTCTTGGTTTTAGTTTTATATAGATTTTAGAGATGTTATTTTATATAGTTTATTTGTTCTGATTAAACTAAGCAAACATTTTAAAAGGATCTTGACCTTTCTACAAAAGTAGAGAAGATAGGCATTAAGCATAATAGGACACATAAAATATAAAGATGGACTGAAGTAGAACAAAATCTTACAATCAACCATCCCAAAGTTAGGGTGGTTTGAAGCCAATATGAGCTAATGATTTTTGCTTCATCCTAGAACAAGGATCCAACAATTCAATACTTCTTTTTTGGGAATGATCGTTGGCAACAACTTTAGCCGATCGAGGGACTGTTAAAGAGGGATGCATAGTTGTATCTTCCATAGGAGCTTTTCCCTTATTATCATTCTTTTGCATAACTTCAATGGAAGTGGAACTTTCCTCAACAACATTAGGCAAAACATATTTTTATCTCCAAATGGATTGCTGTTTCTTGACACCGAGGCAGCTGACTATGGCATGGCCCAATTTACAACACTATTAACAAATGATAGTAGAGTCTTCAAAATCCATTTGATCAAGCCAAACACCTAGGTTGGAAGATAAAGTGACTTGAGAAGGGAGCACTTTGTCCTTTTCCACAAGCACACAAAAACGAGCAGATAATAAGCATTTATTGAGTTTAGTAATCTTATTAGTAGCAAAGTGTTGCCCAAAGGTATTGACAATAAGCATCAAAAAATATTTGTCCCAAAATCCAAAGGTAGACCCGAAAAACAAACCCAGATAGGGAACTTGAAGGAGGTATCACTCAAAGGGTTGAAACCCAGAGACAAATTTAAAAGAAAAAGCACATTAAACCCCATTAACCAAGGACCCTCCTAAAGAACCCTAGAGCAATCTTCAAAAGAGGAAAAGGAAAATAAGAAAAAAATATTTAGCATAGAGAAAACCTCTCCCTAACCCTTAGGTTTCCAAATCCAAAACACCCATCTTCAAACAACATCAATGTTGCGCCGATTACTGCAAAATCTCCCAACCAATGAGTTCTAAAATAATGCAATTGTCTTAATCAAGAGAGAATCATGGATAATTTTTTTCTCTTCCACCATGGCATGAGCAGGGGAAGCAATTCCAAGTCCAGGAAGACCCTTAGAACCATTCACCAAACTATCAAGCACATTAGATGCAAAATCCCCAAGAGCTTGAATAGGAGTAGTAGCATGGGATGAGGCTTCCACACAAGGCACAAAGGGACTACTAGGCATGGGATGCAAAGAAGCATTAGACCCATTCCACAAAGAAGTCTCAAGCACAATAACTGTAGCAACAAACTTAGGAGAAGAATCCACAACAAGAAAAAGGAGAAGCTCATCTTCCTCCTCGCCATCAATCATTCCACCATTGTCTCTAGAATAATAATGGCCCCAAATGTCTAGCCACAACAACTGCAACGCCATCACGATGCACTAAGGGTTTTAGACTATACAACCACCAAATTTGCTCCAGAAACCCCAAAAGAAACATCATTGGGTGAATACACAATAGGGAGCAAAAATCCCTTCCTAATTGTGTGAGAAAGGCCATATGACCTAGAGACACAGAGGAAGAATGCACCAAAGAAACTATTCTCTATGCTTTCCTCCACATGTCCAAGAGAAAATCTTCTTCCACATCCAAACACCAAAGGGTTCAGCCATCCTCCTTGTCTGAATCCTCGCTCCTAACTTTATTCCCTAGAGAAACCCTTCTACCATTCGGGCTCCCCCTCTCTTTTTCTAATTATAGATTATTTATTTTAAATTATGTGTAATATTATTTTATAAATGATGGTTTAGACATTCAATTAAAAATAAAAAAATAAAATTATTAGAAAGAAAATCTTTAATAGAATGGATATGATAATAAAGAGATTTATGAATGTTTAAAGAGATATTTTGTATGATGCACAAATCAAGGATAATCCAAAAGTATATAGCGATACTATTAATCAATTGTGTTGTACCATCAAAAGTAATTATTAGTTTTGTTCTCAAAATAAACTTGATTTTTATAAAGTTTGAGTTTTTATATTAATTTGGTGTTTTAATGATAGATGTTTTAGGTTTTTTAAGGATTTCTTTATAATTTAAAAAAAATGCCTACTTTAAATAGTTTTGTTTTATTTTTATTTATAATTTTGTAAATAAAGTGACATATAACTTATAATAATATTTTTTATTTTATTTCTGAAAATATAAGTAATAAAATCAATTATTTATTTTATAGGGATTTGATTCATACTATTTAAATTAAATTAAATTTAAATTTCAATTAAAAAATTAACCATTTCATTACAAGTACTATAAAACAAATATAGATGTTTTAATAAATTATGATTAAGTTTTTCATAGAAATTTATAGATACATTTTTCCTATAATATTTATATTATAATATAATTATTAATACTATTTCATTGAAATGAGAGTTATAGTTAATATTACAAAAATAAATTAAAATAATATAATTTTAAAATAAAAATAATTAAAAAATACAATAAACATTTTTATTACACTAATTTGAAATAAATGACTTTTTATCTAATAAATGAAGTGGAGTGAGACTTTATTTTAAAGAATAAAGAGAAGCCTTAAAAGGTAAACACAATGTCACATGGAGGAAAAGATGTAAAGAAGAAATGGGGAGATCATTTTGCATCTACTTCTGCACTAGTTGAGCCAAGAAAGGGGTAATTAATAATATGAAAAATCAAGAAATTATATTAAAGTTAAAATTTATAATGTTTCAATTGGAAGAAGGAACTAGATGTTGCACATGAATGCTGGTATTTTATTCATTATTTAAAAGAGAACTAATTATCATAGGGTGATGTGTAAATTAGTTAGTATCATATAAATGATGAAATGAGAAATCACTCAACATTAAAAAAATACATGATATAAAATGGTATGATATTGATAAGTGGAGATACTTTCCACAACAAGTCAAATTATGATATTGATATCAGAAATCATATGTAGTTTTTGAGTCAAAACTCATTGACCCATGTTTCATTAGTAGAGGTTCACAAGAACCTATCTATGGTGAGAATGAATGGTCAATTTAGTACTCATTGCATCTAGGTAATGTTCACAATCTTTCAATGATTTGTATTATAGCGACCATTGTATCATGACATTGATGCCATGTGAAGTTGTACAATGAATTATTTTTACTAACTAATTATTAAAAGAATCATAAAAACAACACAAAAAACCACCAATTTTAATAGATTAAAAAAAAAATTTAGACATAAACCATTATCTTTTGCCTTAAAACATCTAGTTACTAAGAATCTTATAGAAGAATGAAAAATGAGATGTGAAGGAGCCTTGAACATCTGCAACAGACATGCTATCTCTTTAGAGACAAATAGTCTTCCATGTACTTGATTGTAAACTCATCTTTAATAGGACTATAGCTACAGTTCGAGATTTAACTCCTACCAAAAACTGAAATATTCTTATTAAAAAGTCCATTCTATTAAAATAATAATACGTTGCAATGTTTATAAATAGAAAAATTGTGGAATTGCATCTTATCCATAATATCTCTAAATTGTTGTTTTTAACTTATGTATCTTTTAAACTATTTAATTTTCAATAGAAATCGTTTATTCTTCATACAAAATACCATCTGATTAAAAACACAAAATCTATAAATCCCAATATGATTTCTATTGCTTTGTTCTTATTTTTCTGAATTCTCAAAAGAGATCAGTACAATCTTATCCAAATTCAGTACAAGAATTGTAGCCAGCCAATTTTGACCGACCTGGAAATCTGACAATTCTCTTATTTCCTTGAAACTTTCTCACTTTAAATGTGGGATTATCATTTGAAACATATGATTAATTTTCTCCTTTCACATTTTCTAAGGACAATCAATATGTGGATTTTGTGTTTAATTATGAGGTAGCAGAGAACTGAATACTTTGAAAGACGGTTTGGATTTTTTCAGATGGTTGTTTTCCTTGAAGGACAGTTATGGGTTGCTTTCCTAGACAACTGTGAATTTTTCTGTAGATTTCAGATTTATAATATAAAATTTACGAAAGTCTTATCATGGGCGAAAAAGAAATGCATAAATTATATAATGTTTCAATTGCAAAAGGAACTAAATGCTGAACATGAATGTCAATAATTTACTCTTTGCACTATTTAAAATAAACTTAACCATCATAAGGTGATCTGCAAAGTTGTTACTTCTAAGGGAGACATTTTCATACAAATGATGAAAAGAGGAGTCACTCAACAATAAATAAAATGATACAAGATAAAAAATATTGTGATAATATTTTAATCAATTGCATTATAGGAACCATTGTAGAATATAGCTTCAATACCATATGAGATTGTGTCATGATTTTTTTTCATTAATTATCTATTAAGAGGATTATGGAAAGGACACGAAAGAAAACACCATTTTTCATGGATACAAAAATTAAATTAAGACATAAGTCACTACCTTTTGCCTTAAAACATCTAGTTACTAAGAATCTTGTTGAAGAATGGAGAATGATATGTGAAGGAGCCTTGGTCCAATAAATAGTCATGGACAAAGAATTTTTAGAGAGATGTTATTTTTCGGGGATATATCAAGAAAAAAACTTGTGAAACCAATATGCTCTCTAGAAGTTAAGGTATGATACACAAGGACCTTCAAAAAGATGATACATTAGGCAATGAAGATATTTTAAAATTTTGAGAAATAGAAATGTAACTTCGTAAATAATAGTTAAAAAGTTTCATTTTTAATAGGAAAGGGTTATGCATTGATTACCACTCATGTACATACATTGGTTGGATCCTTGATTTAGGTGCATGAGAACACATTTCCAATTCAGCCGAGAACATGATTCTAGGTTCTCTAGGTCCTCCATCATATCGTATGCTCTTGACTACAAGTAACCAGTGTGTCCCAGTTGCTTCTACAGGTGATGTTGAATTGGGTGCTTGATGAGGAGGCAACAAACTGGAAGGATAACCTTTAACCAACTAACCTCTAAGGCTCACAAACTCAACCAAAGCCCTACTACCAAAAGAGTCCTTACACAACACCAAGTCAAGCAGTGGTTCAATGACACTAAACAATGCCTTGGGAGACTCAAGGGATCCAATATATCCACTTACAAATAACTAGCACTCTCAAGTATTGTGTGACTACATACACCCTTGCATACATGAGTGGGCTACTACTAGGCTTTAGGGGTTTGAAAGGGCCACTTGACAAATTAAATACAACAACCCTTGGAGTGGTGTGATCACAACACCTTAACACAAATGAAATAGGATTTCTTGGTTTAGACCCTCCAGAACATCAATTTTGACTCACTTGCCCACAAACAGAACCGGTTGCAATTAGGCCTCCATTTGAAGGAATCGGGTGATAACTTTTGACACCCTAAGGATATAGGAAAACAAATTATATTTTCAGATACCCTTTTGGGAGTTCTCAACAATATCTCACTTTTTGGTACTAGAACAACTTGCAGATATCCCAACCAATACTGCACTAGCAGACCTATTTGACTGAATGCCTTCCACAAAATTGCTTGGGTCTCCTAAAAGATGACAATCCCTGGTGGTGCAGGGCACTTATCTGATGCAGAGTACTTAGCAAGAAATTTACTAATGGCCCTACTTCTTGGTTTATACATCCAAAGATTGATTTTCTCACTCCTAAGTGGTCCAATGGCTTCCTAGATAGGACTAATCTCCTAAATGTGTTTTGCACCCTACACTTCTTCCATAGGTTCTAGGGATCTTACACAACTCCAACCAAGATTGCGCTTTAGGGACACTTTCCTTAAATTTGACCAAAATATGGAAATCTGGCTTCCAGTCTACAAATTCACAATTTGATGATTGGGATAGTTTACTTATGGCTAATATAAGGAAAATCAACCACAAATTGGGTTCAGGGACCTCCACAAGGATAAGAACCCTTATAGGGCTAGAGGATCCTAGTAGGTCTCTTTAGCCGGTTTATGGGAAACAACTCGCAAAACTTCCAAAGGACTAGACAAAAAAATCACTATTTTGGATACCCTTTTTGGACTTACAAAAGATCCCAAATTTATAGGAATTGAGTCTACTCTAGCATACCCCAACCCTTACTATGTTCACAGACATAATAGGCCTAATTAGGTTTGGTTAACAAAGCAAGTATCAAGGAATGGGTGCATAGAACCAATGCAAAACTTTGGTTAGGTTCTCCTACCTCCAAGTGAACAGGATCCACTATCAATCCAGTCATCTTGCTTGTTTGGCTGACTGTACACACAATGGTCTCATCACTTAGGCTAAATACATAGAGATATTTAGCCTAGGACTTGGTGGTTGAGGCAACAGACAAACTCCTCCAGTATTGAGCCTTTAGCGTATTACTATACAATCCCCTAAACTTCATTTTCCAAGTGGCTGTGAGATTCCATTACAAAAATGACAAGTTAGGGCTCCATCTCTACACTAACCCTAAAATTAAGGGTTTCTAGACCACTCTGAACATTCCATGCCTAGTGTTTTGGTTTGGCAATCCGTACTATCTCAAAAAAGAAAATTTGCTCAATAAATTTAGTGCTTTTCATTCAATTTTCCACCAAAAGTATCATCCAATCGCTCTAACCTTCACATGCTTACATAGACCCTTTCCAATGAACCTAACCACCTTTTTGAATAGTTATAATCGTTGGAACCAAAATCCAACTTCTCGGAGCAATATTGCAAAAAGTTGTTGACAAAAATTTGACAATTTTGCAACTTTTGGCAATTTGCATCCTCCAACATTCAAACATGTTTAGGATCTATCCTAAAGTGATTTTTTCACTACGTAAAACCAAAAAATGTATGACATCCCATTCTAAGGTCCTATTGGTCTAATGAGACCCAAGGTTGTTTTAAGGTACCTTTGGGACTCTTAGCCTTACAAATTGGACCAAAAAAAATTATTAGGTGGATCCAAAGGATCAACACCATGATTACATCGTTTTAACCACTTACTACAACCTAGTGATCTTCAAGAGTCTGAGATATGCCTTGGGTGCCTTGCACCACTATCACTCCATGCAATTTTTTAGGTTTGTTTTTAAGTCTTTTTATGTTGTCTTTCAAGTTGTAATAAGTGGACCAACCATTTGGGACTTGATGAAGTCATGGTTGAGTTGTCCAAGCTTTTGTTGTGTTTAGGATGTTGATATCCTAGAAAGTTGTAATGTTGACGTTGTTCACAGGTGCACTACTCTAAGAATAGAGTCATCACATAATAAGGGTGCAAGGCATCATTTTAGGTCTCTTACAATGCATAGAGGGCCTTTGGAGCCTTGGAGTACACTTGAGTGCAAGTTTGCACCCTAAGAATAAAAAAGACGTAAAAATGCTAAGCACATTTTGGAACATTGCAAAAGTTACACTTTTTGTTGTTGGCGGTGAAGAAGTTGCTTCTAACCAACTCAATCATGATTTTAAAAACCAAAGACAACATCATTGTACATGTTAGAATATTTGGAATGCAAAGCAAGTTCTGGTTGTAAGGAAAAAACCTTGTTTTATTCCATTTTCATTGTTTTTCTTTGTTTTTGTTGTGTTGTACGGTCTAGTATGGACTTGTCAGAGGAACATACTTATAAGGCATGAAGGATTGGTGAATCTAATTTACAAAAAGGTAGATTTCAAGGTTTGATTGTGTCTGGTTGCAGAGATTCAAACCATTCTCTGTGACTAGGTGCAAAACCCTTGTAAGCTACAGTTTAAGCAAGAAATGGCTCTAACCTGAGCATCCTCTGATGGCACCAGTTGGAATCCTGTGGAATGATAGGTTAGGGTCTATAAATATGTTTAGTGTGATTTTTGTATCTTTGGAGACCTGTTTAATGGTTTTACAATGATACCCTAGGTTGACAGCTAGGAGTTGGTGAGACTAGGACAACAAAAGATGTGGGTTTTCAAAGCACACATGGATTGATAGAATAGAATTGGATATATGTTTGAAGATGTCATTGAATGCCCTTTGAGAATCCTTGATTGGTTTTTGCAAAGGATTTGACTGGTGAAGCCTTCTAAGGCCAAGTTTGCAAGTCACTCGAGTAGGCCTAAAACCCTTGAAAATAGGACAGTTTTAGAAACCCCATGTGTACGGAGAAACCAAATGCCATTTTGCAATATTGTGTGTAACTAAGAAAATGGTACTCATAAATGTAATTTATTTGGGGCCTTGTATGGGTAGATGTGAAACTAAGCCCTGAAAACCGTAATAGGAGGGCTAATTGAATTAGGCTTGTTTGGAGCCTAGTATAGCCAAGGTGACCTTGGGAAGGCTTGACAATGGGATTAAAGGTGATCAAACCATTAGAAGACATCAAAGACACCGTGTGCATTCATTTTACACTCATGGAATAACTTTCTGAATTAGGATCCTTTGCAAAGGTTGTTAGAGAATTAGGAAGGTGTGATAGGGATTGAGGTGGAATCCTCATTAGGAAGAGTTGTTGTAAAACACTTGTGGCTATTCCTTGGAGGCATGCTAAAGTGGATTAGGCCTTGTATTTCTAACTAGAAGAACCCTTACCAAGTACCATTGGATGGCCTTGAGTAATTAGTAGGTTGGAAAGAACAAGAAAGAGAACTAGGTGATTTGGATCAACTCCATGAATCTTTGCATCACCTGGCCATGAAATGTTATGTCAACCTACAAAATAATTCTTTATCACATTCAAACTCCACTCCAATTCTCTACCACTCAATTCTCACGCACTGCACTCATCAAACCGGTCTATCACATAGAGATGCTAGACATAGGGTTAGTTCTCCATCCTCCTCGCCCTATTGTGTCCTCTAAATGGATTTTGGAACTGACATATGACATCGTGGCCTATTATTTCCTATAATGATAGAGTGTTCAGTTAAGCATTGATAGGCCACAACCCATTATTGTAGTCAAACCCTAGGGATTTGAGGGTTTTAGGCTACCCAATAAAGATTTTCTTGTAGAATGGGGTAGCAACCACTTCAATACTTCACACCGAATGAAAAAAAAAGGTATAAGAATCTAGTTTCAGGATCTATGTGATGATCATTCTTTCCAATCCACCTTCTGTATGTAACATAAATTAAATGGTTTTCAGAGTTTCCAATAGTTTTGATTCTTCAATTTCCTTTCCAAATCAACCACAATCAACCAACTTACATCTTTCTATGTTTGGGGTCCTTAAAGGTGTCACCCCAAATGAACACAACCTCCTCCAACCATTTTTCAAACTAAACTGATGGTTGGAAAATCGTGACTTACAAAAAGTGCAAAATTGTCATGACAACAAATTGACAATATGACAATTTTTGGATTATTCAACCAACTTAGACTCCAGACTATCATAGTCCCCTAAAATGATTAAATTTGATTCTAAAACATCAAAAATAACTCAAAAAAACCTTTAGCCACTTGATCCCTCAATTTAGACCATTGTGACCCTTATTGACTCAATTTTCTCTACAAGACCCCAGGTGACAATTTGACCCATACATGGACAAACTTGTCATACTCCTAGGACATTGAATTACAAAAAGGACCCATAGGGTCTTATTAAATTCCTTATAGGCTAATAGAAGATCATCTTTTTCCTGGTTCATTTCTTCATAGGTAGGTGCTCCTACACCATACTCCCCGAGTGAAATTTGTCTCAAGTACTCTTAGAGACCAACTTCTGCAAATCACCACCCTTCTTTTTGATATCTTCCTCCAGCATCCATGTAGCTTCTGAGTCAGGAAGGCCCTTCCATTTAACTAAGTGCTCAAAATAGGTCTTGTGCCTTGTTTTCTTGGCTTCCCGGCTATCCAAAATGTACTCCATCTTAGGTGGTAAGTGCTTCATCCATTCTTCACTTTTCTGAACAGACTGACCTGCACTTTCTCCTCCAGTAGGAATCCTATACAATGTTGTATCAGAAACATTAATTATAGGTGAAATAGAAATATCATCAGGGAGTTCAATTTTATAGGCATTAGGACCATATTTATCCAAAATTTTACAAGGTCCAGTCCTTCGCATCATCAACTTGCTATGGCTTCCCTTGGGAAATCTGTCCTTTCTAAGATGAACCATGACCATGTCACCCACTTCGTATTGCACATCTCTGCTTCTTTGATCCACTCTTTCCTTAATCTTTTGACTATTTTGTTGTAAGGTATCTCTGACTTGTTGGTGCACCTCTTTCCTAGCCTCTGCAAATTTATCAGCATGTCCACTCCTCTTGTCCAACCCCTGGACATCTCTCAATTCAAAAACTCCTCTTGGAAGACTACCATACACAATCTCAAAAGGACTCAAACCTGTACTTATGTTTGTTAAATCATTATAGGCATAGTTTGCCTAAGGTATCACCACATCCTAACTACTTCCATGCTCTTTTGTCGAACATCTAAGAAGATTTACAAATGACCTATTCACAACTTCAGTTTGACCATTAGTCTGAGGGTGATAGGCTAAGCTAAAAGACAAATTTGTACCTAATCTCTTCCACAAGGTTCTCCAAAAATGCCCTACAAAATTGCTATCCTTGTCTGATACAATACTCAAAGGCAACCCATGGATTCTAACAATCTCTCTAAAAAATAATCCTACAATATAGCTAGCATCATTGGTGGTTTTACAAGAAATAAAGTGAGCCATTTTGCTGAACCTATCTACCACAATAAACACACTGTCATGACTTGTCTTTCTCTTGGGTAATCCCATCACAAAGTCCATAATCAAACTTTCCCAAGGTCTACTTGGTATAGGCAAAGGTTGGTACAACCATGCATTGGTTGAGACCCCCTTTGCTCTTTGACACACAATACAACTCTCCACAAACTTTTTGATATTAGTTTGCATCCTTGGCCAAAAGTAAAATCTACTAACTAGGTCCAAGGTCTTATTTAGTCCAAAGTGACCTCCTAAACCACCACTATGTTTTTCCTTCACTATATTATCCCTTATTTAACACATCAAGATACATAATGGACACCCCTTGAACAAAAGACCATCCTGAAAGGTTTAGTCAGAAAACTCTCCATGAAAAGCATTTGCAAACTCACTGCATACCTTATATACCTCCTTGAAATCTTGGTCCTCTTCATACAATCCCTTGAGTGCCTCAACACCCATGCTCTGCAACTGCACTTCTTCCATTGTCAACACCCTCCTACTTAAAGCATCTGCAACCTTATTGGCTA
This sequence comes from Cryptomeria japonica, assembly GCF_030272615.1. Lineage (NCBI taxonomy): Eukaryota > Viridiplantae > Streptophyta > Pinopsida > Cupressales > Cupressaceae > Cryptomeria > Cryptomeria japonica. The sequence continues at coordinate 10,239,727 of NC_081413.1, read as the reverse complement.
CCCTTTTCTTATGCTTGATGATGAAGGTGTATGCTTGAAGACTTTCAACCCATTTCATATGTCTACATGATTGAGCTTCTCTTGTCCATTCAAAAAATTAAGAGCATGATTGTCAGTATACATAATAAACTCCTTAGGAAGCAAGTAATGCCTCCACTTTTTCAGAGCTTGTACCATTGCATACAACTCTAAGTCATATGAGGAATACTTACTCTTTGCTTCATTTAATTTTTCACTGAATAAGGCCACCAGTATCCCCTCTTGGCTCAATACTGCAACTAACCCACTTGCATCACATTCAATGGTGAAGACCTTACTGGAATCAAGCAACACTAGGAATGGGTACTTGGCAGCTTTCTATTTCAAACACTCAAAACTATCATCTACTTCCTTGGTCCACACAAACTTCACCTTACCACCACTCTTGATGGTTTCCAACAAAGGTGCACAAATATCACTATAATTCCTAATGAATTTCCTAAAATATGTTGCCAAACCATGAAAAATTCTTACCTCTCTTGCTGTCTTAGGTGTAGGCCAGTTCAAAATAGCCTCTACCTTGGAAGAATCCATCTTCAAGTCACCCTTAGAGATGACAAAGCCTAAGTACACCAACTCCTGTTTCATGAAGTCACACTTTTCTAAATTTATCATCAACTTCTGCTCTTGTAGCCACTTCAAGACTATCTCCAAGTGTTTCAAGTCTTCCTCCTTACTCAAACTGAATACCAATATGTCAACAAGGTAGACTACCACAAACATCCCTATAAACTCCTGCAACACATCATTCATTAGTCTCATACAGGTGCTAGGGGCATTTCAAATACCATAAGGCATCACAAGCCACTTATACAACCCTTCATTGGTTTTAAATATAGTCTTCCACTCATCCCCCTCTCTTATCCTTATCTAATGGTACCCACTCTTGAGGTCAATCTTGGAGAAATAGGTAGCTCCCCCCAAATAATCCATTAGATCCTCTATCCTAAGAATAGGAAACCTATACCTGATGGTTATCCTATTGATAGCCCTAGAATTAGTACAAAGCCTCCATTTCCCATCCTCTATCTAGGAGCTCCTGAATTTGTCTAGCTATCTCTTCATTCTATTGTGGGGTCATTTTATATGTTGCCTTGTTAGGAAGTACTGCTCCTAGTATGACGTTAATCTGATGACTAATATCTTTGATAGGTGGCAGGGAGTCAGGTATGTATTCTATAACCACTCCTTTGCACCTCTCTAATAGCTCCTTGACCTCCTTAGGTCCTACCTCACTCACACCCTTCTTCCTTTCTTCCTTGGGCTTCAGAATCTAAGAAAAATGTACTCCACCTTCCTCCTTTAGTGTATCTAACCACATCTTCCTCTACTGTCAAAAATCGGGCACAAAGTGCATCCATCTCCCCATCTAACCTCTCCAGCTCCGTCCTCAACTGCCTGATGGCTCCCCCACTCCCGACCTCCTTTGGCAACTGGTCTATATCATCTTTCTCCTCTCTCAAAGATGCCACCTCATCTTGAGTTGCCTCTAAGATCTCTACGAGGTCATCTTCCTTCCTCCTCAAGCATGTAACCTTTGACTATAGGCTATCTACCCCCTCTCTCTCCATTTGTATATCCTCCTTTGCCCTCCTACACCTCTCCTTAGCAACATCCAATCACTATAACTCAAACTCTAGGATCCTAGCCCTAGCATGAGAACTATCCCTCTCTCATACAACCCTATCGTACTCATCCCTTGACACCATATCCTCTACCACCCCCTGTACCTATACCTGTACTAGTGCTCCCTCACCCGGTACCTCTATGTCTGGGATGTCCATTAGCTAGCCTCCATCCCCTCACTCTCCCTCTCCTCCAATATGTCCAATCTATGCAATCAGTAGCTGGAGCTATACCTGTTGTCACTCTCTCCCCCTCTATTGGCACTAATCTCTCCTCATTCCTCCTCATCCCTCCTCTCCTCTAAACCTGACATCCATCCCCTCCCCATGCCACTACTGCCCTGTCTGGAGGACCCTTATCCTCTACACCTATGACCTCATCAATCAATGGTCGTAGCTCATCCTCCTTTAGAACCTTAAGAATAGTGAGTTGCACTAGCAAGTGAGCCTCCCACTAACCCCTGTACGCGTTGGTCATGCCTACATCATATTCCACCTCCCTCCACTCATCCCATACCCTATTATAGGCACCCTCCCAACTCACTCTAACCTCCAAAGGGCTAATAGCTTGCCCCTGGATATCTGAGTCTCTCAAGTAATCCTCATATATAATCGCTTTGGCTCCACTATATCCTAAATATGCCTGAATTGCCGAGCCACCTGATGTGGCACATAGTGCTCAATGACATGCACCAATCTACTGAATAACCAAATCTTTGACTATGCCTTGTGTAGCTGCTAGTACCCTCTCCACCTCTCACAACCCAAATAGGGTCTCTAAGTGAAGGACATTATCTCATCAAAGACCTTCCTCCAAAACCATATCGCCCCTAGCCTGGTATAATGGAGAATTCCCCTGTACTAGTCCAATATGGGAATCGTCATCGTCTATTCTGTACCTCCACTAGACGTGTTAATGCGATATGCTCCCATGCCCATATATGCAATAGAGTCACTCCTACAGAAAGACTATGATACTATTGATACAAAACTAAATGCATGTCATGGTACAACTGCCCTAGCATAGCCGCTCCCCACACATACTCTATATAATTGTGTGCCATGTAGTACACACAATTGCTCCGCCCTATCGAGAATCCATGTCCACCAGGATCTAGCATCACTCATCTGCAGATCAATCCATAAATAACACACAGTAGGCTTGGAATGTGCTTGATCTGCATCGTCTACCCTAGATGTAATCATGTCCCATCCATAGGCAACCTGTCATACTCACACACTTACTGAAGGTAGTACTCAGCCGCATCTAACCAGTACTCAGGAACAACACCGCAAATAGGGATCTTCAAGATCTTCCAAACATCTAACAGTGTGATGGTAGCCTCTCCTATAGGTAGGTGAAAGGTACAAGTCCTACTGTCCCATCTCTCCACTAATGCATTCATCATGGTTGTATGGGCCCTGATCCTCGACTATCGACTAACAAAACCCAAGCAAACCATGCTCAATAGCTCCCGCTCATCTGCTCTCAACTGCCTGTATAGCCTCATGGTCGCTGACCAGTAGTCACGTGATGGGAGTGGTCCTAGATCCTCATGCACTCAATTAATCCACTTCATTAGCCTAATCCTCTTTTATTCTAGTCAAACTCTAGCCTATACCCTACTCTCAAGATATCTATCTCCCCTGTTGATCTTTTCAAATTCTCATTTCCTCCCCCCTCTACTTACCAAGTGCATGCGCTGAATCATTAATGTGTACACACCAAAACCGTGGCACACGCGTTGCGCTAGAGTCAAAGGTGCTGATCTATAGACCTTTGCCCCTTTGACCCCATTGACCACCCTACTCGCGCCAACTAGCACGAGTGCACGTGCTAATTGTGTGCGCCTATCCTGATCCCCTTTCTTTACCACTATCTTGCACACGCTAATCTAGGGCGGTGGCACTGAAATAGCGATCAGTACGTCTGCCGCGCTACCCAATAAAATCCTATTTCTAGCCCAAAAAATTCACCGTAATCTACCAAATCACTGAGTGGGTCTAGGGTACATACCTGTGGGCTATAGTGAGCCAGTCTCTCATCTCATTGGACCCTCTCCACATGGTGCTTGTGAATGGGAATGCATGCCATCTCTCTCTCTTCAAGGGCTCTATGCTCTCTATTCTCCAATAGGCATATGTGACAATGACCCTTCCTTAGGCCCCATGGGCCTTATATGGGACCCCCTATAGCACTCTTTCTCATTTTTTTCATCTTTCATTCGCTTTCTCCACTTCGTCATCTTTTTCATTTTTCTTCTCTCATCTGTCATTCTTCCTTCGAGAATTTTCCTGAAAATTTTTTAAAAATTCTCGGTTAAATTCTCGAGGGGGCATATACCACCCACGTGTTCATGTTGGGGAATCCTTTTCTTCTATCTTTTACCCATCACCAATTTTGCCGCTACATAAGAGAGGGGCAAAATGTAGACATCCAAAATTAATTAAATTAAATATTTAATTACTTTTATCCTTTCTATATAATTAATTAATTTAATTATGCTAGCCTTTATTCTTCTTAGTATTAATTAAATTTAATCCTGTCACTATAGTATAGATAATTGATTTATTTAATGAATCAATTATTCCATATTCTTTTAAGGTTATCTAACTATTTATTTCTTCTAAAACCTCCTTAGTTAATTAATCTAAATCAATTAACTGAATCAAGTGATTCCTAGAAATCAGTCTCTCTAATTTATTGTTAGCCTAATTAATTATTCTAGAATCCCTCACAATCATGCTTAACATTATTCTTCAATTCTAAATTTCTCCACTCATTCTCTCTCCTCTTGTCAAATCCTCCTACAAATCCCACTTGCCCTCTGATCTCTCATTATCTCACCTAATCTTCCTTTTTAATCATTTGCTAGTGGCTAATCCCCATGATTAGCCACCAAGTCAACTCACATCCATTTATGGCTAAATACCCTTTTCCCCTCCTCACCTTGCACCTTAAATGCACCCAATTGGGTCATTTCCAAGATTTAAAAAATCTCACATTCTCCCATGCCTTTCACCTTCCCAAGGAATTTTAAATTCCTTTTCTTGTCTCATTCCCCCATGCATCCAATATTTTTGGAATTTTTATTTCCCTCTTCATCCCTCAAGGCATTTTTAATTCCTTCTTATCTTCCTTATGTACTTTGGGATCTCTTTCCCATGTACATTGTAGAGTGTGGAGACAAGAAATGCCTTTATGGAAAATCTCTTGGTCTCCACACTTGTCACCTCATGTCCTCTCAATCCATGTGTTCCCTCTCCTTCAGTCTCAACCCTCCATTTCCATTCAATCCTCTCTCAAATCTATAAATTGGGGTCTCCTCCCCTTCATTCTCCATCTCCAAGTCAAGTAATCTCATGCTGCCATTTTAGAATTAGCAATCCATCAAGAGCATCCAAATTATAGCCACATTTTCATCTATAATCCATCTTTGAGCACTTATCCTTCATCCATATCAATCCCTTGTTGCGCAACATTGGAGAGAAATCCACATCCCATCTAGGAGCCAATCCAATTAAGTGGAGCATTTGGGGTGCATCCCACTTCATCAAAGGCTCAATTTGAGGGGCAAGAGAACATTTGTGAAGGTATAGTGGTGTTTTATCTTGTTTTGGGTATTTTTATGGATCAAACTAACCTTTAACCCTCACTTAGGATTTTCCCTCTATTCGAGATTAATACACATGAATTTTCTACCCCTCTAAAACAAATTAGAAAATTAATAAGAAGCACAATTGTTTTACTAAGACATATGGAAAGAGTAAATAATATAGAAAATGTACACCTCCACTACAGTTGCGTAATATATGGTCACTCTTGCCTATAAACTCTCCACAAACTTGAAATTATTATTATATTTTGGGCAACATGACAATTTTCTTAGTCTTCAAAAAAGCTAATATAGTTAAAGTATTCATTAATTCACCCAAGACAAAGAAAAAAGTGAAAGTATTAATGCTGGACACAATGATAGCAAAAAAATATTGGAAAAGCGATCAATGGTGGATAAAACTACAATCATCTTGCATAGATTTTCTTTCATTTTTAACTATAGATGTAAAAATAGAGGTTGTCAATCTCATATAAGAACAACCCATACCCTGGTCCTCCTAATTAGCTCCAAATTTCATAGGAATTTTTGAAACAGTCTTAGAAAGTGGTCCTCTACTTTGCAACTCAACCCAGTTTTTGAGACCAATGCCTACAGTGCCTTGATCCTACTAAATCAAGCTCAATTTTTTATCACATGTGCACATTAGATCCTTATTCTCAACTTTGTACTTGCTATTTGAGTTTGGTTACTTTATCACTCTATTAGTACTATTGTTATAGTTATTTTCATTCATGCCATTAGCATAGAATTACATTCTCCTATATTTAGCATGTTCCCTTTCATAGCAGTGAAGGAATAGAAAACCTAAAAGTATCCCTTGACTCTCTTTTACAAGAGTTAGTCAAAGATGATCACTCCTTTAGGTGCTTTCATATTTCAATGTTTGGATGAGAGTGGGATTAGGTCCTAAAACCACTCGATTCCATTTTTACCCTATACAATAATATCATTTCCACTCCCCTTATAGCCTAAATCACCTTACCTATCCTTCCTATGGAATCTATGTCTAGAACACTCCATCATCATTCTCCTTGGGAGAAACATTCTACCCTAAATATCTCTATCTTTATTTTGATAAACATCTTATAGATTTAGTTGTTCCTTCTACAATAATAAAAGATCACAATCACTACCTATAAGATTTGTTCTAACCCTAATCCAATTTTTTTATTATTATGAATGTTATATAGTTCTCTAACACCTTGCTAATGTTGTCACTCTTCCTATAGCACTAAAACTAGTCAATGCCACCTCCTAGACTTGAATCTTAGCTATGAAATAATTTGTTCATTAAAGAAATTTTTATACCCTATAAAATGTGTGGATGGCTATACTAATATTTTTGTAGCCACTCATCTCAACCTTAGTGGACTCCCACTAGAATTACATGTTGTTATAGGTAAAGCGAAGGAAAACACACGTATATACAAAAATAAAACATGTTAAATGAAATAAAACATACACATGTAACTATTTTAATACAAATCAAATCAAATAATATATGGATGGTTTGAAAAGGAGTAAATTGAAAATAAAAATCTTGCTCCATTATATTTCTTAAAATATAACAAATTATATAGATTTGGTTAAAAAATACATAGATTAAATGGAAAATAAATAATGGACCGAGACAGTACATTTTTAAAGTCTCAAATTTTCCTTCAGGTTTAGCTATTTGGAATTTCCTTTCTAAATGTAGATCAGTTATTTTGCCTCATCTCTCATGGATTGTTCATAATGGTAGAAAGGTCAGATTATGGGATGAAGTATGGAATGGACACACACCTCTGGTGAATATTAGGGACTGGTCTCCTCTGATCACTATTGTTTCCTCCCTTTGGGGTTTTTCTATAGTAGATTATTTTGAAATTGTGACTATTGGACCCCTTAAGCTAGCTAGATGGAAGTCAATTGATTTCTTAGACGTTGATCAAAGTATGAAATTAGATTTTGAGAAGATTTTGGGGGATAGAATTGTATTTCTTTCTAATTCTAAGGATGAACTTATTTGGACAAAGAATTTTTCTGGTAAGTACACTATTAAAGATGGTTACAACTCTCTTATGGTTGCTAAAGATTTATCATCTTGGCCTTATAAGTTGTTTTGGCATTCAGCTTGTCTTCCTAAAGCTGGAGCCTTTTCTTAGTTGGTAGTTCAAGACAAAGTCGTTATAGGTACGAGATTGGACAGGCTTGGTATTACTGTTGTTTTCCCTTGTGTCCTTTGTAACAAAAAGTTGGAATCTTCTTCACACCTGTTCCTACATTTTGATTATGCTTATGAATGTTGGCAGTGGTTGTTTGAGAAGTTAAATATATCCTTTGTTATTGGTAAGGATCTCATTTCCCATTTTAGATCTTGGCCCTTTATGTTTGCCTCATCTTTTTATGCATGCCTTTGGATCATATCTCCATCTGTTGTGATTTGGAATGTTTGGCTAGAGTGAAACAACATGATATTTAAAAAAACAAGTTCTACTGTGTCTGAGGTTCTATTAAAAATTGAGTCTTCAATCTCTGAGGTTTCTTTGTCATTTATTTATAAGAATTTGGAAAATCTTACTTCTTTTTTGCACTGGGATAGTAGAGTGACTAGTGTTTGGAAGATGTTGTCGGTTTTACCTTCTCATGGTTCAATTTTAAAAAAGAATGATGCAATAGGTAAGAGATTCTCTACTACATGGAAACCTCCTCCGCAGGGGCACTTTAAACTAAATTTTGATGGGGCCTCTCATGGTAGCCTTGGGCCGGCTGGGGTAGGCATGGTAATTTATGATCACAATGCAAATTTTATTTGAGCTAAGTGTCATGCTGTTGGTTTTAAAACTAACAATTATGCAAAATTTCATGCTTTGTCTTTTGGATTGGATATGGAAATCTCTTTGGGAATTAAGGACTTAATAATTGAAGGTGATTCTTTGGTGATTATTCAATGTGTTATGAAAAAGAAATCGAATTGTTGGAATTTGCAGTATATACTTCATCTCATTCTATAAAAATTAGAATTGTTTGAATCTTTCTTGTTATCCCATTGTTATAGAGAAGTTAATAAGTTTGCGGATTAGTTGACAAATTTAGCCATTGAGAGCAATGCTAATCAGTGAGAGGTGGGTTTTGAGGAAATTCCTTCTAGGGTATGGGAAGGTTTGCAGCAATAGTTATGTGATTTTCTTGAGTAATGTTGATGTAAAATTTTATGATGATAATTATTCTCGCTTTCCCATTTCATTTCAAGTATTCATGTTCGTTGTCTGGAGGAGAGTTTGACCTCATGGTATTTGATACAATAATGTTTTTCCAAAGGCTTTTTGATACTTTCTCTTTTGGCAGGAAGGTTTTTGGCTCATGAGATTTGGCACAGGGCTTTAGAAAATTATGTCTTCTTCCATTGATAGCAACTGTGGAAACTGATATTATATGTGTTGTGACCACATATTGTAATTGGTTTTGGGCAAGGTGTATAAACTGATCTATTACATACTATAGGTTTATTTTATGAGCTATGACTGGAGGTTTTCTTCCCAGGGTTCTTTCCTCCGGTATGCTCTTTGAATCCTATGTAAAAAATAAAATGTATTAATAAAATAGTTTAGTGGAATAATCCACTTTTATTGAAAAAAAAAAAAATTATTTTTCAACCTTTTTGATCACTTAGATAGATGTTTAATTAGCCACAAATCTCTAGGTTTCTCATGTTTTAACCTACTCCCTAGTCGATTTGGATCCTCCTTCCTTGACAACTATCCCCTTCCTTGCGCTTCATAATTTCTCTTCACTTGTGGTCCCTACCTAGGGGCCTCTTGTTTCTCTGATGGAAGCTACTTGCTTGAATGATGTTTCATTAGCTCCTTTGGGAACTCTCTTGAGTACAAAGCTTATTCCTTCCTTGTTTTTGGATTCCCTTTCCTTGGATAGCCAAGTCCATCTTCTGTGTCAAACGGTTTGGCTTTTAGACTGGGCTACTTTCTCAGAGGGGTCAACTAGCTTTGTTCCTCTTGTCTCTCAAGAACTAGATTCATCCTAGATGGTTGTGCATCACAAGAAAAAAAGGACTTTCCCTTCCATCGTAAAGATCTCAAATTGTTCCTTTGGGCCTTTTGCTTAGGCTCAACTTTGATTACAATTAATGGCTTTGTGTTCTGATTGAACTTTTTGGTGTTGTTGTTGAGCTACCAAGGAGTAACAATGTTGTTACTTTGGGTCTCTAATGTACTTTGTTTGGTCTATAACAGCTTAGGGCTCCTCCCCACTTACTTTATTGAAAACCTACTCCTTGGTCTCCAACTCACTTAAAACATGTGATGTAACAAAATTCAACAATTGTCGTACCTCCCACATTTTTTCTTATTAGGAGTTCCTTAATTCCTCTCTTTTTGATACCTTCTTATTTTTTGTCTTTACATGTCCTTTCTAACCACTTAATCTCCAAAAATACGGACTATCTTTTTTAGCTCCTTAAAAATCTTAAAATTTGTGTGGTTGAAATGTACCTAACTAGACTAAGCACTAAAATTTATCATTATTGTTGAGTTCTCTCAAAGTAAGAGTATCTCATTTCCAATAATACTAATCCTTTATGTTGAAAGGAGTTGAAAAGACATATATTCACAAAAAAATAGTTTATAATATTTTAGGTAGAATTAAAAGAAATAGCCTGCCTATTTATAAGTAGAATAATTTGTAGATATTAGACCCTTTCAAAACTCTTAATTTTTATCTTCAAATGCTACAACAATTTTATCACAATTTGACAATATTACTAATAAACTTAATTATATCAACTACACAATACAATCATCAAAATTGTTTTAATGCGTACATCTAATAAACCATATTATAATTAAAGAAGGGCTAGCATTTAAAAAAAGTATAAATGAATAACATCCACAGGAAAACGAGTCTAATAGCAAAAGCATATAATAAAAGCCGTCTTTCTTAACTATTCTATTACATTAAATATTAATATAGTTCGAATATATAATTATATATTAATTAAAAAAACTAACAAAACTTCCTTTCAAAAAGGCCTTAAATGTTTAAAACAACGAATAAGGAAGCACACATTGATATATGATAGTTTTTAAACTCGGGAGACCATCTCTGAAACATCTTAGAACACAGCTCATCTTAGATGATGGTCTTTATTTTACAGTATGAATACGAAAGAACAAATCTAAAGAGGTGGTTTGAAAGTGAACCTTCCTTTAAACATACAGAAGTCAAGGTAAAGACAAGTTAGAACATATGAAAGAAGTAGTTCAGTGTTTCAGAAACCTTCATGTAATTTATTTTATATTAAATATAATTATAAATTAATTAAACATGTTAATGTGATGACAATTTCTAAAAAAATCAAAACATAAAAACCTCATATTGCAAAATGAATTTTCTTCTTACCAATTATTTAAAAATAATTATCATGTCACTAAATAACATATATCAAATTAGATTATTTTGATTATAATATGATGAAAAATATTATAATAAATTTCTCAAAATTTATTATCTATCTTCTTATAATACTTTTCAAATAAACATTTTATTATAAAAACTAAAATATTTCGTTATAAATATATTTAATTAATTTTTAGAAATTTATTTATTTTTAAATCATTCTTTGAAATGAGACTCATTATTATTATTATATTTATTTTTAAATTAAAAAATAATTTTTTATATGAAGAAAATATGTTTTAATAATTTTTTTACAACTTTAATTATTATAATTAAATAAATTAACCCATAATATATATAATAGTAAAATCATAAATAAAAAATTGGAAATGCATTTACAAAAACAACAAATAAAAGATGAATAAGCATGAATTTTACACCTCTCTAAAACAATAAAACTATTATTAAGAAGCATGAAAATTTTATCAAGACATAAGGAAAGAGTAAATAATATGGGAAAAGTAGACCTCCACTACAACCATATAAGATGTGGTCACTTTTGCCTATAAATTCTCCACAAACTCAAATTTCTTATTATATTTTGGGCAATATGATAATTTGCTCAGTATTTAGAAAAGCTAACAGAATTAAAGTAGTCATTAATTCACCAAAGACAATGGAAAAAGTTAAAGTAATGCTTGAAATGATGATAGAAAAATAATACTAAAAAAGCAATCAATGCAGGATAAAACTCCAATCATCTTGCATTAGATTTTCTTTCATTTTTAACTATAGATCTCAAAATAGAGGTTGCTCATCTAATATAAGAACAACCCATGCCCTGGTCCTCCTTAGTTAGCTCCAAATTTCATAGGAAGTTCTCAAATATTCTCAGAGAGTGGTCCTCTAGTTTGCAACTCAACCCAGTTTCTCAGACCAAGGCATACATTGCCCTAGTCCCACCAAATCAAGATCATTTTCTTATCACAAGTGCACATCAAATCCTTATTCTCAATCTGTACTTTCTATCTCAGTTTTTATAGTTTATCAGTCTATTAGTAATGCTACTATAGTTACTTTCATTCACCCCATTAGCATAGCATTGTATTCTCCTACATTTAGCATATTCCCTTTCATAGAAGCTAAGGAATAAAAACCCTAAAAGTATCCCTTGACTCTCTTTTACAAGATTTTTTACTAGGATAAAATAGGTTTTGAAGGGGCCCCAAAACCCTTACAAATAGAGAGTTGCCATTGATTAATGTACTAGACTACCTGTCAGTGAACGACAGGTTCTAGAAAGGACCTGAAACCTTCTGGACTTACAAGCATCCAAAACCCAAAACCCAAAGACTGCACAAAGCATAAACAACAATACAGAGTAGCCACAACAAGTCAAACACCAACCAAACTGCAAGAGTGAAACATTACAAAATAGGTTGGCCCAAGTATAGGGTCTAAGTCATGCTATTTTGGGGGAAATTTGGGGTGATCAAATTAGTTTGTTAAAGCTTTATCATAAATTGCAGAAAAGATGGGGGGATATGCATTATTTTCAATTACTGTCTGCGAATGCTTTTATTATTGTCTTTGATTCTCCTTCTTTCAGAGATGAGATATTAAGAATTTCGCATCATTGGTTTGGAAAACATTTAATTTCATTTGCGGCTTGGAAACCTTTTTTTGTTCCTTCTTGGTCTAGTTCGAAACTTATTCCTTTTTGTTTTGGTTTACCTAAAATTCCTTTTGAATTTATGGATCTAGATGTTCTTGAGAAAATTGGAAATACTATTGGAATTTTTTTAACATCTAAAATGGACTTTGTTGAGGGGGAGGTTCTAGTAAAAATTTGTGTTCTTATTAACCCTAATAATGTTTGCCCCCATACTTGTAATATCAAGTCTCATGATGGTATTTGGCACCAGTCAATTGAGAAATTAGATACGAATCTTCTTAAGTCTCCTTTACTTTTGGATGCTCCTTTACTTATGGATTTTAAGAAAAACCAATAGGTTGTTGACTCTGTCCCTAAATCCCTTATTAAAAATAGTTTGTCGGCGGGACCTTCTATTGAAGGATATGGAAATGTCTCTTTGCATAAATTGGTAGAAAAAGGTCACAATAATCTTGAAAATAATCCATTGTCTCATAGTTCTGGGAAACCAAATGATCAGACTTCGGGTTTGGTCTCACTTTCGTCTTTACTGAAGACATTTTCTAATAACAGGGGTATAGTGGATGGTAATCCCCCGATGAATGGAGTAGATCACCCATTGGTGATAGATTGCCCTAAGATGCCAAATAATCACACAAAGGGTAATGACGACAATTTGTCTTCATGCACTCAAAAGGGGGTTTTGGATTCTTCAAAGAATTTGAATTTAGATAAAAATGCAGTGGTTGGTATGGAAACTATTAAATAGGTACCTACCATAGGTTTTCCTAGTGATGCTTCTTTAGTTCAGGAAATTAAGAATTTGGTGTCTAATAATTCCCCTTTGAATGTTGAAATTAATATGGCTAATGAATCTTCCTTAGGGAATAGTAATCCATTAGAGGTTGTCCCTGTTATTATGCTAGATGAGAATCTGGTTTAGCAAGTATATGATATTTTTAACAATCATGCACATCAAATGGATGAGGGTATTACTGATAGAGTTGTTTGTTCAATTGAGAATGATTTGGGTGGTATAAACTTGACCCTTCCAATTTCTGCATCTGCTAATCCTTTTGTGGTTTTGGCTACAATAGAATTGGGTTTTGAAGATAATCCATTTATCCTGGCTTCTCCAAAGTCATGCAAGAGTTTACCAATTGTCCAATCAACTCCGGTTTTTTCACCATCGGTGGTTTCTCCTAGGAGAGGTAGGCCTCCAAATAATCTTAAGACTCAAGTGGAAATTGATGCTGGAATTCAAAACACTTTGTCCCTTTCTCCTACTGGTGGGCAAGGGAGGCATCTGGTCTCTCTTGGTAGGCCTAAGAAAACATGCCTAACTCCTGTAAGTGTAAAAAGAAAGAGTTGTAAAAGATTCATGACTAGTCCACCTGTGATAAGATCAGGGGTTGTGAAATGTAATTTGCAAGGTTGCTTTGGGGAAAGCAAAAATTCTCCTATTAATGGGGAGAGGGGAGCTTCGACCTCCCCTCGAGGACAATGAGAATTATTTCTTGGAATGTTAGGGGCTTAAATGCCCCTAACAAGAGATTCTTAATTAAGTCCCAAATGGACTTAATTAAGTGTGATATTTTTATGTTGCAAGAAACAAAGTTGTCAAAGGAGTCTGCTGATTTGGTTTTTTCATCTTGGAGAAGGTGGAATTTTCTTTCTTCTCTGGCTTGTGGTGCTTTAGGAGGTTTGGTACTGCTTTGGAATAATTATAATATTGAGGTACAGTTAGTGGCATCTGCTACAAATTGGATGTTGGCTTTAGTTATAAGCAAGATTTCGAAGGTTAAATTTTGGCTTTTTAACATTTATGCTCCATCAAGAATTCAAGGGAAGAGTAAGTTATGGGGTGAATTAAGGAGGATTTATTCTCCCTTAAAACATGGTTCCTTTATTATCTTTGGGGGTGATTTTAATGCTATCATTGATTTAGATGAGAAAAGAGGAGGTGATTTCCCTAATAAAAGGATTATGGATGACTTTGGGGATTTCATTTCTGATATGAGCCTTTTTGATTGTAAGTCTCAGAATGGGGTTTTCACATGAACAGACATGAGAAGGGATTTTTCTTAGATTGCTGAGAGATTATATCGGTTTTTGTTATCTAAGAATTGGATTGATTCAGATTTTGAATTCTTTTCCTCTATTCTAACAGTCTCAGGTTCTAATCATTTTCCAATTTCCCTTTCAGTTATTGAGGATAGGGCTTCTTTTAAATCTCCATTTAAATTTGAGCCCATGTGGTTTAGGTATTCTTCATTTTTTCCTCTACTTATGAAATGGTGGAATTCTGCTCCTTTTTGTTCTGGGTCCCATATGTTTCAGATTGCTAAGAAGTTAAGTTATTTGAAATTGAATATTAGGGAATGGAATATCTCGCATTTTAAGAACATTTTTCAGGAGAAACAAAGGATTCAAAATATGATTGAGTGTTTTAATACTCGTGTGCTTCAACATGGTATGGTGCCACAAGTTTTTGATGAATTGATGTCACTAAAATTATAGCTTTAGGAGGTGTTATTTAGAGAGGAAATGTATTGGAGACAAAAATCTAGAGAGTTATGGCTTTCAGATGGTGACAGGAACACAAATTTTTTTCATTCTTCAACTAAGATTAAAAGATGTAAGAATAGGATATCTTGTGTTCAGTGTCAGAATGGGAATTTATTGATTGAGCTAGAGGACATTGCTTCAAAGGCAGTTAGGTTTTTTAAGTCATTATTATCTTTGGAAAATGGAAATCTCAGCAATGATATTATATCTAATATTCCTCCTTTAGTATCTTTGGAAGACAATAAGATGTTGATGTCTCCCTTTTCCTTAGAAGAAGTTAAGAGTGTTGTCTTTGCCATGAATCTAGATAAAGCCCTAGGTCCAGATGGTTTTACTCCTTTATTTTTTCAGAAATGTTGGGATTTTGTGGGAAATGATTTTTTATTGGCTCTCAAGGAATCTAGGAGAAATGGGTCCATTTTAAAAGAACTTAATGTTACAATGATTGCAATTATTCCTGAAAAAGAGGATATTAAGACTTTTGCTGACTTCCGCCCCATTGCTTTATGTAACACTTTGTATAAGATATTTACGAAGGCAATTTCCCTTAGGTTGGCAAAAATTCTACCTAGGATCATTTCATTGGAGCAAGGTTGTTTTGTTCCCGGAAGGGAGACGACAGAGGGTGTAATTGTAGCACATGAGGTACTGCATTCTATTTTCACCCAAAGAACCCCGGCCATGATACTTAAACTAGACATGATGAAGACTTATGATAGAGTAGAGTGGGGGGCTTTATGTGTTGTTCTTGATAAGTTAGGTTTTTCCAAGGCCTGGGTCAAATGGATTCATGCATGTATTTATTCTACAAGATTCTCGGTTTTAATTAATGGTTCTCCTTGTGGTTTTTTCACTTCCTCTAGGGGTATGAGATAGGGAGATCCCCTTTCTACCTTTTTGTTTATTCTCCTAGCTGAAACCTTTAGTTGGGCTATTAGGGATGCTAAAGTGGGGGGGATTTAGAAAGGTATAAGGATTCAGAATATTCCCCAAAGTATTTCTCATTGTCTCTTTGCAGATGATACTCTATTATTTGGACATGCTTCGTTAGTTGAGGCAAAAGTGATTAAAGGAATAATACAAAATTATGCATCATTTTCTGGTTAGAAAGTGAATGGTGATAAATCAAAGATTTTTTTCCTTAATACATCACAACTGGTTCAGTATAGGTTGCAATCCTTTTGGGGATTTGAGACTGGAAATCTTCCATGTACTTACCTTGGGATTCCTTTCTTTGTTAAACAGGATAAGATTGGTTTTTGGGAGAAGATTATTTTGGTCATTTCTAAAAGAATTCTCTCATGGAATCATAGATGGTTAACTTTGGTAGGTAAAATTATTTTCATCAAGTCTGTTTTGAATGATGTTCCCATATATCTCATGTCTATTTTGAAGTCTCCAAAAGGAGCCATTGTTAGTTTACAGGATACTCTTAGAGATTTTCTTTAGAACAATAATAAAGATGGCAAGAAGAAACTCCCTTTAGTTGCATGGGATAAGGTATGTTTGCCTAAGGAACTTGGGGGAATAGGAATTCGGAGTCTAGAGAATCAAAATTTAGCCTTAGGTGCTAAGTTGGTTTGGAAATTATATGACAAGCCTAGATCCTTATGGGCACAGATTATGTTTGCCAAATATTTAAATAATGGACCAAGAGAGTACATTTTTAAAGTCTCAACTTTTCCTTCAGGTTCTGCTATTTGGAATTTCCTTTGTAAATGTAGATCAGTTATTTTGCCTCATCTCTCATGGATTGTTCATAATGGTAGAAAGGTCAGATTCTGGGATGAAGTATGGAGTGGACACCCACCTTTTGTGAGTATTAGGGATTGGTCTCCTCTGATCACTATTCTTTCCTCCCTTTGGGGTGTTTTCGTAGCAGATTATTTTGAAATTGTGACTAGTTGACCCCTTATGCTAGCTAGATGGAAGTCGATTGATTTCTTAGATGTTGATCAAAGCATGAAATTAGATTTTGAAAAGATTTTGGGGGATAGAATTGTATTTCTTTCTGATTTTGAGGATGAACTTATTTGGACAAAGAATATTTCTTGTAAGTACACTGTTAAAGATGGTTACAACTCTCTTATGGTTGCTAAAGATTTATCTTCTTGGCCTTATAAGTTGTTTTGGCATTTGGCTTGTCTTCCCAAAGCTGGAGCCTTTGCTTGGTTGGCAGTTCAGGACAGAGTCCTTACAGGTATGAGACTAGATAGGCTTGGTATTATTGTTGTTTTCCCTTGTGTCCTTTGTAACAAAAATTTGGAATCTTCTTCACACCTGTTCCTACATTGTGATTATGCTTATGAATGTTGGCAGTGGTTGTTTGAGAAGTTAAATATATATCCTTTGTTATTGGTATGGATCTCATTTCCCATTTTAGATCTTGGCCCTTTATGTTTGCCTCATCTTTTTATGCATGCATTTGGATCATATCTCCATCTATTGTGATTTGGAATGTTTGGCTAGAGAGAAACAACTGGATATTTAAAAAAACAAGGTCTCCTATGTCTGAGGTTGTATTAAAAATTGAGTCTTCAATCTCTGAGGTTGCTTTGTCATTTATTTATAAGAATTTGGAAAATCTTAGTTCGTTTTTGCACTGGGATAGTAGAGTCAATAGACTTTGGAAGCTGCTGTTAGTTTTACCCTCTCATGGTTCAATTTTAAAAAAGAATGATGCAATAGGTAAGAG
Organism: Cryptomeria japonica; assembly: GCF_030272615.1. NCBI lineage: Eukaryota > Viridiplantae > Streptophyta > Pinopsida > Cupressales > Cupressaceae > Cryptomeria > Cryptomeria japonica. The sequence continues at coordinate 10,222,132 of NC_081413.1, read as the reverse complement.
ATGCTCTGCTAGATGGAAACCTCCTCCGCAGGGGCACTTTAAACTAAATTTTGATGGCGCCTCTGATGGTAACCCTGGGCCGGCTGGGGTAGGCATGGTAATTTATGATCACAATGCAAATTTTATTCGAGCTAAGTGTCATGCTATTGGTTTTAAAACTAATAATTATGCGGAATTTCATGCTTTGTCTTTTGGATTGGATATGGCAATCTCTTTGGGAATTAAGGACTTTATAATTGAAGGTGATTCTATGGTGATTATTCAATGTGTTATGAAAAAGAAATCGAATTGTTGAAATTTGCAGCATATACTTGATCCCATTTTACAAAAATTAGAATTGTTTGAATCTTTCTTTGTATCCCATTGTTACAGAGAAGTTAATAAGATTGCAGATTATTTGGCAAATTTAGCCATTGATAGCAATGCTAATCAACGAGAGGTGGGTTTTGAGGAAATTCCTTCTAGGGTATGGGAAGGTTTGTAGCAATAGTCATATGATTTTCTTGAGTAACGTCGATGTAAAATTTTATGATGATAATTATTCACGCTTTCCCCTTTCATTTCAAGTATTCATGTTCGTTGTCTGGAGAAGAGTTCGAGGTCATGGTATTTGATATAATAGTGTTTTTCAAAAGGTTTTTTGATACTTTCGTTTTTGGCAGGAAGGTTTTTGGCTCATGGGATTTGGCACAGGGCTTTGGAAAATTTTGTCTTCTTCTATTTATAGCAGCTATGGAGTCTACATTTGAAAATTATCCGATGGGTTTTTTTGGCTAGTTGTCATATGGGCTCTATGCAAAACTGATATTATATGTGTTGGGACCGCATTTTGTATGTGGTTTTGGGCGTGGTGTATAAATTGATCCGTTGGATACTATAGAAATTACTGAATGTTTAAAAAATCAAAGCAAATAAAGAAGCAAGATTTCATTTTAAGAGGATAGACAAAGCTTTAAAAGACAAAGAAACATAAGAATAGAGGAAAATATGTAATAAGAAGTGGAGATATCGAACTCCATTTATTTCCGTATTAATTGAGGAGAAATAATCATTTTAGCTTAATATGCAAAACAAGTTATCTGTAAGAAACCTATGTTTTCATAGCACGGATGAAAAAGAAGCCATAAACGAAGACAAAAGACTATTATAGCTAGTGTTTTATAATGTACCAGATTTTATTTTTTTTAGTAACCCCTTCAAAGGTTCATGGGATGGACACAGAAGAAACAATCGATTTTGATAGACGCAAAATAAAAAGTGCGAGATAAAACCTCTATCTATTGTTCCACTAGTGCAGTTTCAATCTTTTGTTCTTTGACTTTTGGGAGATAAGATTGTTTTGTTGAGCTTACACCCAATCTAATTTTACATCTAGTAAAGATGTATAATATGCTATTTAGAAGTGTACAAATATGCTAGAAAATGAGTAACAATTAAACTAAAAATAAAGTAGTCACCAAGAGAGTTTTCAGAACAATTAGAATCAATAGAGCATCCAAACAAAATATGAACAAATTTTGCATTATATGAAAAATGTTTATAATCGTATCATGAGCAATGATTGATAGTATTGTAAAGATTATAAATAACGGTATCCCATTATATGAAACATTAACCACAAATAACCACCTTGTGGCTAGGAACATCTGCTTTGTAAACATCAACATGTAATCCCATTAGACACAAATAGTCTTTCATGTACTTGACTATTTATGCTGCTTTGAGCAGAGGGATACAAACACTGAACAATATTTTGGTTTGTGAGAGCCATTACAGCGAACACCACAAGAACCACAGCTGCATGCATCAAATCCTATACTCTGATTTATTAGCAGGCTTAACTTAATTACAAGTGGCTATGCCATTAATGGTGGCAATCCCACAGTGCACTTTACCCGTTGAGACATCTATGAAGGTATCAGTCAAAGATAAAACAAAGCATAAGATTCCAAGAATTCCAAAAACAACTCCTACCAAAATCTGATTCGATTTCCCACATTCTCCATTATTGGTGATTAGATTAGAAAGAGCCTGCAACACAAACACAATTCCAGTGGGCAACGCCTTTGAAAGTTTAGATGCTGTTGACAATTCCCCTCCTTTGAAGTGGTCGTTGTTGTAGAAGAAGTAAGTAGAAGTTCTTCATTTTCCTTGGCCTTGCCCTGAGATTGACCCATTTTCTCTTTTCCTGATCTCTTGAAACTTCAATTCAACAATTTGGAAACTGTGAAGAAGTTGCATTAGATTTGGATATGGATGGCTAATTATTAATGATCCAAGTTGCCAAATTTGACTGGTCCTCTTAAAAATAGTTTACTTATATTAAAATAATATAGTCTGCAATTCTTATCAATAAAAAAAACTGTCAAATTGCATCTTATCCCTAATCTGCCTTTGAAATGTCATTTTTAACTTCCTTAGAAGGCAGCAGAGAATGGAAGACATTGAAGGACGGTTAGGATTTTTCCAGATGGTTATCTTCCTTGAAGGACAGTTATGCGTTCCTTTCCTAGACGAAACTGTGAATTTTTCTATAGATCTAGCTTTTGTATTTAACTAGATTTTAAATTTAGAATAAGAAATTTACAAAAGTCTGGATAATCTTATCATGGGTGAAAAAGAAATCCATAAATTACATGAAGGCTGATGCTGTATCTGCTCGAAATTTTTTTAGGGCTATTCAATTGGCGTATAGGATAAGGAGTGGATTTAAAATGTTAAAAAATTACTGCCAAAGCTCCATCATGGAGGAGAGAAGATAAGAGAAAGGAATTTATAAATGAAAGTGGATTACTTTTTTAAAGAAGAAGTGACATGTATAATAAGATATTTGTGAGCATTTCTATATTTTATGTTCTTGGTTTTAGTTTTATATATATTTTAGAGATGTGATTTTATATAGTTTATTTGTTCTGATTAAATTAAGCAAGGATTTTAAAAGGATCTTGACCTTTGTACAAAAGTAGAGAAGATAGGCATTAAGTGTAATAGGACACATAAAATATAAAGATGGATTGTAGTACAACAAAATCTTACAACCAACCATTCCAAAGTTAGGGTGGTTTGAAGCCAAAATGAGCTAATGATTTTTGCTTCATTCTAGAACAAGGATCCAACAATTCAATACTTCTTTTTTGGGAATGATTGTTGGCAACAACTTTAGCTGATCGAGGGATTATTAAAGAGGGATGCATAGTTGTATCTTCCATAGGAGCTTTTGCCTTATTATCACTCTTTTGCATAACTTCAATGGAAGTGGAACATTCTTCAACAACAATAGGCAAAACCTATTTTTATCTCCAAATGGATTGCTCTTTCTTGACACTGAGGCAACTGACAATGGCATGGCCCACTTTACAACACTATTGACAAATGATAGTAGAGTCTTCAAAATCCATTTGATCAAGCCAAACACCTAGTTTGGAAGATAAAGTGACTTGAGAAGGGAGCACTTTGTCCTTTTCCACAAGCACACAAAAACAAGCAGATAATAAGCATTTATTGAGTTTAGTAAACTTATTAGTAGAAAAGTGTTGCCCAAAGGTATTGACAATAAGCATAAAAAAATATTTGTCCCAATCTCCAAAGGCAGACCCGAGAAACAAACCCAGATAGGGAACTTGAAGGAGGTATCACTCAAAGGGTTGAAACACAAAGACAAATTTAAAAGAAAAAGCACATTAAACCCCATTAACCAAGGACCCTCCTAAAGAACCCTAGAGAAATCTTCAAAAGAGGAAAAGGACAATAAGAAAAAAATATTTAGCATAGAGAAAACCTCTCCCCAACCCTTAGGTTTCCAAATCCAAAACACCCATCTTTGAACAACATCAATGTTGCACCGATTACTGCAAAATCTCCCAGCCGATGAGTTCTAAAATTATGCAATTGTCTTATCCAAGAGAGAATCATGGATAAAGTTTTTCTCTTCCACCATGGCATGAGAAGGGGAAGCAATGCCAAGTCCAAGAAGACCCTTAGAACCATTCACCCTAGAACCATTCACCAAACTATCAAGCATATTAGATGCAAAATCCCCAAGAGCCTGAATAGGAGTAGTAACAAGGGATGGGGTTTCCACACAAGGCACAAAGGGACTACTAGGCATGGGATGTAAAGATGCATCAGACCCATTGAAGTCTCAAGCATAATAACTGTAGCAACAAACTTAGGAGAAGAATCCACAACAAGAAAAAGGAGAAGCTCATATTCCTCCTCGCCATCAATCATTCCGCCACTGTCTCTAGAACATTAATGGCCCCAAATGTCCATCGTATCATTGAGAACAATTGCTACACCAGCCACAACAACCACAATGCCATCACGATGCACTAAGGGTTTTAGACTACACAACGATCAAAATTGCTCCATAAACCCCAAAAGAAACATCATTGGGTGAAGACACAATAGGGAGCAAAAATCCCTTCCTAATTGTGTGAGAAAGGCCATATGACCTAGAGACACAAAGGAAGAATGCACCAAAGAAACTATTCTTTGTGCTTTCCTCCACATGTCCAAGAGAAAATCCTCTTCCACATCCAAACACCAAAGGGTTTAGCCATCCTCCTTGTCTGAATCCTCACCCCTAACTTTATTCCCTAGAGAAACTCTTCTGCCATTGGGGCTCCCCCTCTCTTTTTCTAATTATAGATTATTTATTTTAAATTATATGTAATATTATTTTATAAATGATGGTTTAGACATTTAATTAAAAATAAAAAAATTAAATTATTAGAAAGAAAATCTTTAATAGAATGGATATATGATAATAAAGAGATTTATGAATGTTTAAAGAGATATTTTGTATGATGCACAAATCAAGGATAATCCAAAAGTATATAGCAATACTATTAACTAATTGTGTTTTACCATCAAAAGTGATTATTAGTTTTGTTCTCAAAATAAACTTGATTTTTTATAAAGTTAGAATTTTTATATTAATTTTGTGTTTTAATGATAGATGATTTAGGTTTTTTAAGGATTTCTTTATAGTTTTTAAAAAAATGCCTACTTTAAATAGTTTTGTTTTATTTTTATTTATAATTTTGTAAATAAAGTGACATATAACTTATAATATTTTTTTTTTTAATTTCTGAAAATATAGGTAGTAAAATCAATTATTTATTTTATAGGGATTTGATTCACACTATTTAAATTAAATTAAATTAAAATTTAAATATAAAATAAACCATTTCATTACAAGTACTATACAACAAATATGGATATTTTAATAAATTATGATTAAGCTTTTCATAAAATTAAAAGATATATTTTTCCAATAATATTTATATATTATAATATAATTATTAAAACTATTTCATTGAAGTGAGAATTATAGTTAATTTACAAGAACAAATTAAAATAATATAATTCTAAAATAACAATAATTAAAAAATACAATAAATATTTTTATTACAATTGAAGATAAATGACTTTTTTATTTATCAAAGCAAATGAAATGGAGTGAGACTTTATTTTAAACAATAAAGAGAAGCCTTAAAAGGTAAACACAATGTCACATGGAGGAAATGATGTAAAGAAGAAATGGGGAGATCATATTGCATTTGCTTTTGCACTAGAACTAGTTGAGCCAAGAAAGGGGTAATTAATCATATGAAAAATCAAGAAACTATATTAAAGTTAAAATTTATAATGTTTCAATTGAAAGAAGGAACTAGATGTTATACATGAATGTTGGTATTTTATTCATTATTTAAAAGAGAACTAACCATGATGTGTGAACTAGTTAGCTCTAAGGGAGATATATATAATATAAATGATAAAATGAGAAGTCACTTAATATTAAAAAAAAATACATGATATAAAATGTTATGATATTGATAAGTGGAGATACTTTCCACAACAAGTCAAATTATGATATTGATATCAGAAATCTTATGTAGTTTTTGAGTCAAAACTCATTAACCCATGTTTCATAGTAGAGGTTCACAAGAACCTATTTCTGGTGAGAATGAACAGTCCATTTAGCACTCATTGTATCTAGGTAATGTTCACAATCTTTCAATGAATTGCATTATAGACTTTTGTATCATGACATTGATGCCATGTAAAGTTGTACAATGAATTATTTTTACTAACTAGTTATTAAAATAATCATGAAAAGAACACAAAAAACCATCAATTTTGATAGATACAAATATTAAATTTAGACATAAACCATTATCTTTTGCCTTAAAACATCTAGTTACTAAGAATCTTATAGAAGAATGAAAAATGAGGTGTGAAGGAGCCTTGAACATTTGCAACAGACATGCTTTCTCTTTAGACACAAATAGTCTTCCAATTGATTTTAAGTCTAGAAAACTTTTAAACTCATCTTTAATAGGACTAGACGAGAAACAGCTATAGCTCGAGATTTAACTCCTACCAAAATCTGAAATATTCTTATTAAAAAGTCTACTCTATTAAAATAATAATACGTTATGCAATGTTTATAAATAGAAAAATTGCAGAATTGCATGTTATCTATAATATCTTTAAATTGTTATTTTTAATTTATGTATCTTTTAAACTATTTAATCTTTTAAACTATCTAATCTTCAATGGGAGTCATTTATTCTTCATACAAAATATCATCATCATCAGATTAAAAACATAAAATCTATAAATCACAATATGATTTCTACTAGTTTGATCTTATTTTTCTTTTTAAAATTTTCAAAAGAAATCAGAAAATAATGTGCATCTTCAATTGACCGATTCAAATTACAAAATTTAATTATAATTTCTATTTCTATTATCCAAATTCTGTGACATCGAGATTAGTAGGGAAATTGGCTTAGTATGACAAGAATTGAAGCCAGCTAATTTTGCCCAACCTTAGGAAATCTGACAATTCTCTTATTTCCTTGAAACTTTCTCACTTTAAATGTGGGATTATCATTTGAAACATATGATTAATTTTCTCCTTTCACATTTTCTAAGGACAATCAATATGTGGTTTGTGTTTAATTATGAGGTAGCAGAGAACCGAATACTTTGAAGGACGGTTTGGATTTTTTCAGATGGTTATCTTCCTTGAAGGACAGTTATGGGTTGCTTTCCTAGACAACTGTAAATTTTTCTGTAGACCTAGCTGTTGTATATAACCAGATTTCAGATTTATAATATAAAATTTACGAGTCTTATCATGGGCGAAAAAGAAATGCATAAATTATATAAAGGCTGATGCTGCATCTGCTTAAAAAAATTTAGTGCTATTTAAATGGCGTATGATATAAGTAGTGCATTTAAAATGTTAAAAAATTACTGTCAAAGCTCCATCATGGAGGAGAGAAGAGAAGAGAAGAGAAGAGAAAGAAGGAAAGTGGATTACCTTTTTTAAAGATGAAATGAAATCTGTATTAAGATATTTGTGAGCATTTTTATATTTTATATTGTTTATTTGTTTTAAAATATATGTAATGTTATTTTATAAATGATAATTTAGATATTTAATAAAAAATAAATAAATAAAATTATTATTTTTGGATATGAGAATAAAAAGATTCTATATAATCATGATGTACAAATCAAGTCAATCTAGAGTATAGAAAAGTTAATACAATTTTTTGTAGGCTTTACTTGCAATACTATTAATCAATTGTTTTGCACACTGATTATTATTTTTGTTCTCAAAATAAGCTTTATTTTTATAAAGTTGAGATTTATATTTTCAGTTTAATATATTATAAAAATTATTTGTTTAGATTATGATTGGTTTAAAACATTTGGTGTTATAATGATAGATTATTTAGGTTTTTTTGGATTTCTTTAAATTTTAAAAAATGTAAATTTTAAATAGTTTTTGTTTTATTTTTTATTTATAATGTTTTTGATTAAGATAAATGGGTTTTATAGGGACCCGAAACCCAAATCCAACAAAAATTTAAACACAGAAATAGGGGATTCACCCCAAAACAGAAAACCACAAAAAACAGACTTAAATAAGCCGCACCAACAAAACAAACTAAGAAAGAGCTTTCATAAGCTCAACATTCTTTTGGATCACTTTATTATTAATCTTGTAGAGCTCGTCCATAATGAACCTCGAACTACCAGTTACCTGATGTTTGCTCCTGGTCTTGGTACATGGTCTCGTGGATGCCTGCACCTCCTGGTTCACCTTAGCCAAATTGATATCTGGGGATCTCTCGGCTTTGGTAATCTGCTCCTTTTGCATGGAAATTCCCTCATTGGCTCTTTTGAGACCCTCGACACTGCTATGCATGGCTTGCTTGCTAAGCTCCAACAAACCCTTTAGTTTACTCTTCAGTTTCTATATTTCTTTCTCCAGTCTATCGATTTGAGCCTCATGTTCAGTCTTCATAACCTTAATATCTTTCACAATTTGCTGGGACAACTTCAAGAGTTTGTCAGTCTTATCTGGAGCTGGAATCTCAGTGAAAGTGGCAATAAGATCCTTAATCCCCTGTTTCAAAATATTAATTTCTCCAAAAAACCATCGGAAGCACTTCTCCTGATACATCAACGACTTCCCCAAGAGCTTATCAACATCCATTTCATCATCTTTGGCCTCATTGGGGTCCACATTGAGGGGGATGTCAATTTTTATTTCATTATTGTCCTTGTTAAGAATCTTCGCCTTTTTTCCAGTCTTCTGTTTTTTCAGATTTTGCGGGCCCAAGATGTGGGTCTATGAAATAGGGGGTTTCTTTTTAGCAGCCCATCTAGGTGAGTTTTTTTTGCTGCTACTAGTCCCAGGAGTGGTCTTCTTTAGGGGACCCTCATCCTTCGAGGGTTTATAATTCGAGTCATCCGACACTTGGACATCATTCCAGTCCATAACCCTTCTACCCTCTCCATCATCAAACTTTGTATCTGAAACATCATGCACCTCCTGGTTGGCTAAAGACTTAGGGTTTTTCAGAGTAGGGGAGGGTTTAACCTCATGGGATTTTGCATACTCCATGATAAGGAGGATTAAACCCTCATGTAGAACCAGATTATCCTCATTCTTAGAATGCTTACTAATAGATAGCTCCAATGAAGATAACAAGTAAGACGAAATGGAAATTCTTTTGTCATGCCTAAAATAATTTAGAATTGTGAAGTGGTAAGAAAATATGCTAGCAAAGTGGATTTTTTATTTATAATGTTATAAATAAAGTGATTTTTCTATATTAAAGTTAAGATTTATAATGTTTCAATTGCAAAAGGAACTAAATGCTGAACGTGAATGTCAATAATTTACTCTTTGCATTATTTAAAAGAAAAATAACCATCATAAGGTGATTTGCAAAGTTGTTACCTCTAAGGGAGACATTTTCATAAAATGATGAAAAGAGCAGTCACTCAACAATAAAAAAATACTACAAGATAAAAAATATTATGATAATAATTTAATCAATTGCATTATAACAACCATTCTAGAATAGCTTCAATACCAAATGAGATTGTGCCATGATTTTTTTTCATTAACTACCTTTAAAGAGGATTATGGAAAGGACACCAAAGAAAACACCATTTTTCATGGATAGAAAAATTAAATTAAGAAATAAACCACTACCTTTTGCCTTAAAACATCTAGTTACTAAGAATCTTATTGAAGAATGGGGAATGAGATGTGAAGGAGCTTTGGTCTAATAAATAGTCATGGACAAAGAAGTTTTATCTAGAGATTTTTTTGGGGGGGGACATATTAACTAAAAAACTCGTGGAACCAATGTGCTCTCTAGAAGTGAAGGTATGATACACAAGGACCTTCAAAAAGATGATACATTAGGCAATGAAGATATTTTAAAATTTTTAGAAATAGAAATGTAACTTAGTAAATAGTATTTAAAATTTTTCTTTTCTAATAAGAAAGGGTTATGCATTGATTACCACTCATGCATATAGGAACATTTGTTGGATCCTTGATTTAGGTGCATCAAAACACATTTCCAATTTAGTTGACAACATGATTCTTGGCTCTCTAGGTCCTCCATCATATCCTATGCTTTTGACTGCAAGTAATTAGTGTTTGCCAGTTTCTTCTATAGGTGATTTTGACTTGGGAGCTATATTCATGCATAATTTCTTTCATATTCTTGCAATAGCTGATAATCCACTTTCAATTTACTAGCTTAAACAAGGTGATAACACAGTTGAGTTTATTGAAGATGCAACTTATATTTATGATGTGAATGGTGCTCCTCTTGCAATGGGTAGGGATGATCATCACATAGGGTATATACCTTTGACTTCATTGAGGATGATGATGACTCTAATATTCCTTTGAATCCTCCATCTAGTATGGGGAGTAATGGAGTTCCTCTTAATAGGTTTGTGGATATTATTATGACTCCATTCCTTGCTACATCAAAGTTGACTGTTAACATGGGTTCCAAGACTTCAATACATCAAGAGCTATTTGTTTATTCAAATTTGGGGTTTTAGGATGGTTTCATTTCAGCCCTTTCAAACTTGGCCTCACATTCCTCTACTTTAGATTTGGAAGACATGCTTGGGGACAAATCTCTTCTCTTAGTAAATTTTGTATTAGAAAATAATCTTGATTCTCCTTCATTTTTTGTTTCTTCCTTGATTTTGGATTATTTCAGTCTTGATGCGACATGTGTAGAGGTATATGACTTTACTTCCGAGCTTTCATCATTGAGATAACTTCCTTCTCATTGTATTATGGATATGGAGTTTCTTTTACATTAACCATTGCACTTGTTTCTTCCCAAGGGGAGATATGTTGTTTGTCTCCATTGGATTCTCTTTTGGCCTCAAACATACTTCAGTGGTTTTGATGATACTTCATTCTAGGTGGGAAATGTTATCTCTATCTTTCCCTTAATTAGATGGGTGATTGCATTGTATTCTCATGATGGATGTAATTATAGAGGGTTATTGATGTGAGACCTCCATACATCACATGATCTATCACTTGTATGTATCTTGCATATCTCTTTTTTGGAGAGGAGTTTTGTCCCATGAGGTTTTCTTTTTTCTTTGTTTGTGAGAGATTAGTTGCATGATTAGTTGTGCATGGGTACCTAACATGGCCTAAGTTTTAGGGACCCATATATTGCATCTTCATAATTATTCATGCATAATAATTCTCTCTAAGTTGCACTTAAGGGGGGGTGTTGGTGTGAATAAGGATATATCCTAACTAGTTATTGGGTAGAACCTATTCACACATGTTAAGTTTATTTAAGATAACTTAGTTTTCATATGAAATAATAATTTAATACTGTTCATGTTAGCTATCTTAGGTGTCATTCTAGATATAGATGAGTCAACATTAACTGCATTTAATTTTATCACATGGTAGTTGTAACTATGCCCTCCTCACTTGCCTATATAAGCAAGCTCATTTGTACATTGTATCATATCAATTCATTATCAATTCATAGAAAGCTCTTGTCTAGCATTTCAATTTGATCTTCAATTCTTCATTTCTCAAGTTGCAATATTCTTGACTATGTGGTTGGATAGTTTCTTGGTTGATCCATTGAAGCATGTGTAGCTTCATGGTCTCATAATTTCTCCAGAATATTGTACCTATTATTATTTCTATTTCCTAGTGGGGGACATATCCACATGACCTTATTTTATTTAGGTCCTAGTTGTTCTTCTAGACGAGTGATTTGTTGTCACATGATCTTATCTTATCTCATGACAACTTCTTTCAGTTACCTAGGTCAACATTGTAGTTGTCTCATTGTATAGGATCATGACACATGTCCAAATCTTGTTTATTCCTACATCTCACCTTGTCTTCATGGGTAAGGTATCTCATGTACACTTTCATGTCCTTTTTCTATATTCAATCAATCTTGCATTATTGAGGAAAACTATTCTTGTCATTCTATCTTGTGGAAGTTATTTGGGTCTTGCAAGGTTTGAGAGTGCATTAAGGACTCAACTATCTACTCCTACAAATAATAACATCACTTTCTAATAAAAAAAAAAAATCACCTTACGTTTTGGTGAATCCCCCCATATCAAGACTCTATTTTAATTTCAATGGGACAATGAAAATTAATACATATAAATTTTAGCACACTAAATTTAAAACTTAAGAATGTATGATTTTCTACATCAATTTGAATGAATAAGTAGAAAAATAGAAAATAATTGATCCATTCACTAACTATTTGAATCAACCATGCAGATTATTCTTAATACCCCCAAAAAATTACGTTCAACAAATCCTACAAGCCAATCATTAGCAATAGTATAAAAAGTCGATATTATAGACACTGACAAGTCAAAATCACATAGAAATACCAAGTATAGAAATGAAATTTTCATAATGTGTAAGTTTTGAGAATGTGCAATTTTAATTTTAGCTTTCACTTTGCCAACAAGCTTACCTACAAATATACCTCTTAAATATTTGGTGAATACCCACACTTCACAACAATACTAGCATTTCAATAGAACAATGATAATTATTAATAATATAAATGAAGATTTAACACAAAATCTAAAAATTTAGAAAATAATTAATATTTGCATTAATTTAAATGACAATAAAAAATATTAAAAAAGATGGTCCATATAATAACTTCACAATATGAAGAAAATCCATAATAGATAAGAAACAAATTCAAAATTATAGTAAAAAAATTAAAAATTCAATAGAAAATTGGACAACTTTATTTAATTCCATTTTTTTTGTTTACATCCAATTGATGCATTAGTATACACAATGTAAACTAATAATCATTGATTTATTACATACATCTATGCAATATTTAAGATTTTTTAAGACACAACAATAGCACTTAGGATCAAGCTATTCGACCAACTTGTTTGAAAAATGCCTCAACGACTGGTTGGTTTAACAAATATAAGAGAAGTTCTGAAGAAAATTTTGGGACTAAGGTGCCTCAACCTTAGGAGTCCCAAGGAAATTATTTATTTAATTTATTGGGTCTTGTGTGCTGATTTTATTTATTTAATATAATATTTTAAGTTTCCAAAGTGCAAAACTTAATTGCGGGGCCCGATGGCAAGTTGGGTGCAACAAGCTTCAAGATGAAAGGAAATTGTAACACTTGACACAAGGAAGGAACTTTGTGAAGAAAATTTCTTTGGAGCTCTTCAAATCTCCCCTTTTACGACAAGTGGTTGTACAACTTGTTTTCCTTTCTTGTGCACATTTTTGGAAAGATTCTGAGCAGGACCAAATCTTCCACTTAGACAGGCTTGGAGTAAAATGGAAAGTTCCAAATTAGCAAAATACTTGTTTATCTCATCTTAGATGATTTATGTTTATGGGATAAATAATATTTGTATTAAATATTATTCATGAAAGAGTTGTGCACAAAGGAAGTTTCTAATTATATGTTATAGATACATTGAATGTGGAAGCTTTTGAGAGACTATTGTTTTTGCATTGTAAGATCTATAAATGTAAGAATTTATAAAGGAGTTGTAGGAGAGCTCGGAGTTTATTTTATAGGGGTTATGCTACTGGATTTTTTCAAGGATGGAGCAGGATCTAAATCTCAATGTAAAGCCCTAGAGCCTGAACATTGCATTGTAACTATATTTTTTGTTGCTTAATAATACAATGACTCTAGTTTTGGAGTGTGGGGATTTTTAACTGAAAGGGTTTTCCCCATGGTAAATCTGTGTTCTATTCTTTTGTTTTATGATTCTGTGTTGTTGAATCTAAATGTATGCATTCTGCTAAAATAGTTGTTTGATCTAGCAAGATGTTAAATTGTAATCACTTTCCTCCAAGGGTTAATGTGGGAAATAAATTATGCCTGATTCCGCTTTATGTCATAGTAGTGTGCATTTGTAATTAATGTTGGATGCCCATACTTAATTCAGATGTATTTTCTAGGATGCCTTTTTTTCCTTCATTTGGTATCATAGCTATGTTCCAAAATTTGTAGGTTGCTTATATGTGGATTTTGTGATTTGCATGTACTTGCATGTGGGTTGCATTTACTTACATGGACTCGCATGTTGTTTTCATGCGCTTGCATGTTAATGGATGTTAAGATCCTTGGTGTTTAGATTTTTGGATATTCCTTTTGTGAAGATTTCTTAGCCTAACAAGCTTGAGGGAATCTGATGCAAAGGCATTACTCCGTCATGAGTTTTTGTTGCTGTTTCATTTTTCTAGTTGGATTTCTTTCTGCTTCTTGTCATAAGTTTTTGGAAGTCAACCTTTGTTTTCTATTCGTGTCTTAACTGTGACAAGAAGATATTTTGTTTTTCTCCCTTTAGTTTTTTAAAGTCCCAAATACCAGCCGATATAGTTGCACTCTGTTGGAGTTGGTTACTTAGTTTCATGGTGGTAGTCGGATTCCTAAAGCCATGTTGGAAACTGTTGGCCAACCAACTTCTGATCTATTCGTAAGGCAATGATGGGTATCTTGGGGGTTCGATTGGCCAAGTTAAGAAAGGGTTAGTAAATAGAGTAGAGGAACATGACAAAGGTAGATTGATTGGTTGTTGTTGACATGAAGGATTGAACGGGCCTGTAGGAGATCAACCAGAGCTGCTTGTGAGGGGTTTTGTAGTGTAGAGGTGTGACAGACCAATTCTATATAAGAATCAGAAAGCCTTGTTATAAGTGGTGAATTAAATAAGAGAATAAGTCTCCATTGTTCTGTTATTGCATAGATTGGATGCCTAAACAAACACTATTTGTTTTCTTGATGTAATTATAATAGACTATTGATGATTCTATAATTCTCCTGCTTAATACATGAACTTCCTATCATCAATTTCTTGTCATTTCTTGTATTTTTTTCTGTGTTTATTTCATTAAAATGGAGATCAGAAAGGTGTGCCATCATAGTGTTACTAGACCCTAAAGAGGTTAGGCTTGATTTGTGTAGAAAGAATGCCTCCAAGGAGAATGGGTAGAAGTGGAGTCCAAGGAAGAGGCAAAAGAGTTCCTAGTGACGGAATCCAATCTAAATCTTACAACATTTGATTGCCCAAATGGATGACTTGGAAAGGGAAAAATGAAGGGGAACCCATGATGATGATGTAAGTGAGAACGAAGGAGAAGAACAAGAATAGGAAGGGAATGAGGAAGTACATGAAGAACCTGAAGGGTTTTAGGAGAGATTGTTGAGGATAGTTTTGGCTATGGGTTCTAAACCCAAAATAGAGGTTCCTACATATTCGGGAAGTCTCAATGGAGAAGATTTAATTGAGTGGATCAATGATGTGGATAAGTTATTTGAATATGAGAGAGTGGTAGAGGAAAGGAGAGTTCAACTTGCTTGCACAAGATTGAAAGGCCATGCTACTATGTGGTGGGACTTTGTCCAATCGCAGAGAAGATGAAAGAGAAAAGAGAATATAAGTTTGTGGGATCAAATGGTTGCAAAACTGAAGGCCAAGTTCCTTCCTAGAGACTATCAAGAAAACCTATTCAAAATATTGCAAAATCTGAAGTATAAGGACATGACAGTCAAAGACTATATAGAAGAATTTTATAAGTTGGTAATTTGGTCTGGTCATAGTCAGGAAGATATGGAGAAAATAACTCGATACATGAATGGCCTAAAGTATAGTTTGGAAGATGAATTAAGTCTCATGTCCCCTATGAGTCTTGAAGAGGCTTATAAACTTTCTTTAAAGGTAGAGGAAAAGTTGCAATGAAAGAAAAGTCAATAGGAGAAAAAGCGAGGAAGAGGGTTTAGAGGAAGGGGACAACAATATGAGAGAGAACAACAAAATCCTCAAGTAGAAGAGGCTGGAGGTAGTAGTAGGACAAACAACAATGATAGAGGAGGCTATCAAAGTAAAGGTGGAAGAACCTATGGAAGAGGTTCACAAGGGAGAGGAAGAGTATTTGCTGGAAAATATTTTGTGTAACCAATTCAGGCACAAGAGTTGGGAATGCTCTGAGCCTTCTCAAGGAGGGCATTCAAAGTTTGAGAGTAGCAATTAGATTGATCATGCAGATCAAGAGAGTGTGGGATCCCTAGTACACCACAAGGGTGAACCAAAATTAGTTGTCTTTATTGCGCAAGAGAGTACTATTGAAGCCACAAAAAGAAAATCAAGAACTAGTCCAAAGGAGAGCATTATTCAGAACTAAATGTAAGTCCAAAGGTAAATGTTGTAGAATGATTATTGATGGTGGTAGTATAGATAACATTGTTGCAGTGGAGATGGAAGATAAGTTAGATCCTAAAAGGAGTAAGTATCCATTTCCTTATAAAGTATCCTGGTTTCTAAAAGGTCATCAATTGTTGGTAAATGAGCAGGCTTATGTTGATTTTCAAATTGGTAGTTGCAAAGATAATGTATTGTGTGATATTATGCCCGTGGATGTGTGTCATGTATTACTTGGAAGACCATGAAAATTTGACAGGAAGGTGGTCCATAATGGAAGGGAGAATACATATACCATAGAAAAGGATGGAGTCAAGTATAACTTGATGCCTATGAAGGAGCAACAAGTGGACAACAAAAACAATTAGGTAATATTGGTAAGTGGTAAGGAATTCATACAAGAAATAAAGAAGGAAGAATTAGGATTTTCTTTGGTTCTTAAACCGAGGCATGTGTTTACCTCCATGAAACTTGATGATTTGCCTCCCAAAGTGCAAGGTATTTTGAATGAACATTTGGATATTGTTGCATCTGATTTTCCCAGTGAGTTGTCACCTATGAGAAGCATTATCTACCATGTGAATTTGATTCCAGGAGCTAGCCTTTTTAATAAGGCAACCTACAAGTTAACACCTATGGAAAATGAAGAGATAAGGAAGCAAGTGGAAGATCTTTTGAAGAAGGGATTGATAAGGGAAAGCCTAAGTCCTTGCGTTGTTCCTATAGTACTTATGCCAAAGAAAGGAGGGGAATGGCATATGTGCACTAATTCAAGGGTTATTAATAAAATTACCATCAGATATAGGTTTCCCATTCCTAGAGTTGAAGAATTAATGGATTGTTTGAGTGGTTCTATGTATTTATCTAAGATAGACTTGAAAAGTGGCTATCACCAAAAAAAATCAGACTGGATGATGAATGTAAGACAACCTTTAAGACTAGTGATGGTTTGTATGAATGTCTGATTATGCCTTTTGGTCTGTCTAGTGCACCCAACACTTTTATGAGACTAATGAATGAGGTTTTGAAACCATTCCTTGGTAAATTTGTAATTGTATATTTGGATGAAATTTTGGTGTTTATCAGGTCCAAAGAGGAGTATATAGAGCATTTGGGATAGGTTATGAGGAGGCTACATGAAGAGAAACTATACATTAATTTGAAAAAAGTGTGTGTTTATGTAGACCGAGCTGATATACTTGGGTTTGTGGTGTCCAAGGAGGGACTAAAGATGGATAAGGAGAAGGTTTAGGCCATCCTTGATTGGTCAACACCCAAAAGTGTAATGGGGGTAAGAAGTTTTTCATGGGTTTTCTAGTTTTAATAGAAAGTTTATAAAAGATTCTAGTCACGTAGTGACACCTATTCTGGAGACTATTAAGGGAATAAGAGACCATTTGTTTGGACTAAAGGAGGCTGAAGAAAATTTCAGATTTCTTAAGAAGAAGGTAAGTGAGCAGCCCATTCTTGCTTTGCCTGATTTTGACAAGGTGTTTCAAGTATAATGTGATGCTAGTGGGTTAGCAATTGGAGTAGTCCTAAGCCAAGAAGGTAAACCGGTTGCGTATTTCAGTGAGAACCTTAATGATGCTAAAAAGAAATATTATTCTTATGATTTGGAGTTTTATGCTTTGGGTCAGTCCCTAAAGAAATGGAGACATTATTTTCTGCCTAAGGACTTTCTTGTGTATACGGATAACCATTCTTTGAGTTCATTAATAGCTAGCAAAAGTTGAATCAGAAGCATGTTGAATGGGTTGAGTATCTTCAGTTTTTTAACTTTGTTTTGAAACATAAAAGTGGGCAAATGAATTGAGTTGTTGATGCTTTGAGTAGAAAGAATTTGCTGCTTTGTGAAATACAAACTAACACTGTGGGTTTTGAAAGTTTGAAATAATTATATGTAGATGATGCATATTTTAAGGAAGCATTTGAAGATTGCAATGATCCTATTGCTAGATATTGAGAGCTATGGGTGGACTTCATGATTAAAGAAGGTATGCTATTTAAGGAGAACAAGTTGTGTATCCCTCAAGGCTCCATGAGGGATAATTTGTTGAAGGAAAAACATAGTGGTAGTCTTGCTGGTCACTTTGTGCAGGATAAGACTCATTTGCAATAAAGAACTCATTATTTTTGGCCTAAGATGCATGCAAATGTGAGAAAGTTTGTAGAGAAGCACATTATTTGTCAAATTTCTAAGGGAAGAAGCCAGAATGCTGGGCTTCACCAGCCACTGATAATTCCAACCAGACCTTGGGATTCAATAAGTATGGATTTTGTGTTCGGTTTGCCTCATACACAAAGGGGCAATGATTCAATCTTTGTGGTGGTAGATCAAATTTTAAAAGTGGTGCATTTCATACCATAAGAAGACCAGTGATACCACTGACACTACTTATTTGTTCCTTAAAGAAGTTGTAAGGTTACATCGAATTCCAAGGAATATATTTTTTGATAGGGATACAAAGTTTGTGGGCTATTTTTCCAGGACACTATGGAAGAAACTGGGCACAAATCTAAATTTTAGTTTTGCATATCATCCCCAAATGGATGGTCAGACCGAGGTTGTCAATAGAAGCCTTGGCAATTTGTTGAGATGTCTCATTGGTAGTTCACTTGAAAGTTTAGATCCCATGCTGGCACAAGCAGAATTTGCATATAACATTTCCCCAAATAAAAGTACAAGTTTTAGTCCTTTTTATGTGGTGTATGGTATGCACCCAAGGGGTGTATTTGAACTTCCTGATCTTGCTCGCATGGAGAGGAGTGCAGATGGGGAGAACTTTGACCAAGTCATTCACAATATTCAAGAGAAGGTGAAATAAAATATAGAAGACAACAATCAATAATACTAAAAGTATAATGATCAAAGGAGGAGGCCACTAGAATTTCAGGTCAGAGATCTTGTGTTGGCTCATCTTTGTAAGGAGAGGTTTCCCATAGGAATGTACTATAAACTAAAAATGAGAAAAATTGGTCCCTGTCAAGTCCTTAGGTAATTTTCTGCCAATGCTAATGAGATTTCCTTGCCTACAGATCTCCGTATATCTCCCATTTTCAATGTAGCCTATCTATATCCATATAAGGGGGACATAGAAGATGATGGGATTGAGCCAAAATTCTCATCTCTAGGAAATTAGCTTGCAATAGTCTCTGCTCCACCACAAATAGAATGCATTCTAGATAAGAAGATCCTGAAGAAGACCCATAGGGATGAGTATTTTTTAGTATCTCATCAAATGGAGCAATCATTCTGTTGAAATTCTTCTTGGCTCATGGAGGACACAATCAATAAATTGGGTCATTCAGTGGAAAATCTCATGAGCAAGAGCTCATGAATTCATTCCACCCAGGGAGTCTGATGTTGGGGCATTACTCCTTCATGAGTTTTTGCTGCTGTTTCATTTTTCTAGTTGGTTTAATTTTGGTTTTATTTCTACTTCCTATCACAACTTTTTAGAAATCAACCTTTGTTTTATGTTCATGTCTTAACTGTGACAGGAAGATGTTTTTTTTTCTCCCTTTAGTTTTCTAAAGTCTCGAATACCGACCAACAGTTGCACTCAGTTGTAGTAGACTACTCAATTTCATGTTGGTAGTTAGTTTCCTAAGGCCATGTTGGCAATCGTTTGCCAACCAACTTATGATCTATTAGTAAGATGATGACAACTATCTTGGGGGTTGGATTGGTCGAGTTAAGAAAGGGTCAATAAAAAGAGCAAAGGAACGCGACAAAGGTAGACCGACTGGTTGTCGTTAACATGAAGGATTGAATAGGCTTGAAAGAGATTGACCAGAGCTTCCTGTGAGGGGATTTTTTAGTGTAGAGGTGTGACAAACTGATTCCATATAAGAGTCAGAAAGCCTTGTAATAAGTGGTGAATTAAATAAGAGAGTAAGTCTCCATTTTTCTGTTATTGCATATGTTGGTTGTCTAAATAGGCACTATATGTTTTCCTGATGTAATTATAACAGACTATTGATGATTATTCTGCCTACCTAATACCTGAAATTTCTATCATTAATTCCCTATCATTGCTTGTAAGTTTTTTAGTGTTTGTTTCATTAAATTCGAGATCAACAAGGTGTGTGATCAGAATATGAAGGAATCGACTGAAGTTTGATCCTTTGGTGAGTGGAAGTTTTGCAGTTTTTTTTAGTCTTAGGTGACAACATGCATTTTGAAGGATGGTTAAGACAAAGAAAATGAAGTTGGTCATGTTGAAATGATGTTGATCTGGAGCTCCTGTTTGACAACAGAATAATTTCTGATGCACGGGGTGTTCTTTTATGCTTTGTAATTGTATGCAACAAAGTTGTCATATTAGGTGTCTGTGAGTGGCTCCTTGGTAATATGGAGAAGCTTGGGTTGTTTCAACTATAGAGTGATGTGCTTATGTTGGGTGCTTGTTTTTTTGCAGTATTGGAAGGTGCTGCTTTTGTTACCCTGAATGCATAGAGGATATGGAGTTGATAATTTGATGGTTTGAAAGCTTTTGGAATAGCTTGTCCCTTAGATTGATGTACTGATGGTGGTTATGGAGTTGGCCTACAAACAGGCCTGAAGTTCTTGAGATACTTTTTTTCCTTATGGATGTTTGAAGCAGTCACCAGTGAGGAGGGACCTCAAAGAGATCAATCCAGACCAGTTAGCAAGAGTAACACAACATAAACAGAAACATATGATGGAGGTAATACAAAACATATCATTTTATTTCATGAAAATTTATTAGAACCAACTGATAACAACCGGGTTACAACATAACCGACTCACAGGCTTGGTAGAACATACATAATAGGTCACAACCAAGACCTTGAATCTTAAGATCTATCTTCTACACACAATCTCACTACTTGATTCTTCTATTGCTTACATTCTAATGCACAATTACAATTATATATAGGATCCAAAGGATCCAGTTGGCCCAAAAATGGATCAAAAACCAAAGAACAAGATCTAACGTGTAAAATTAACAAAGTCGATATCCGCCAAGAGATTCCTCCAGAAAATCCAAAGGATGAAGTGTAGATTGCAAGAAAAGGTCGTCCACATGCCAAGGAACATCAAAATCAATGCCCAAGGCTCTGCAAGCTTTGGAAGGGGGTTTCAGTAGATCACCAAAATAGATCTAGGAAACCGGTAACAAGAAAATATCAACTGGTAACAGGAAACTGTCAAGATAACTGATAGCGATATCTTGTCGAAAAATAATCCAAATGTGATGCAATTTGGAAATAAGAAAGATGATCAAGCTGCCAAGTAGAATCTAACTCCATAGGATCTGGTGAGCCAAAACCGAGACACATAGAAAGAAAAGTTGAAACTGCAAACAAAAAGAAAAACAAAAATAAAATATTTTTGGTTGATGCAAGATTGTTATGAACTGAGGATGCTCCTGCATTAGACATTCAGGGTTATTGAAAAAGTGAGCCTCTCACTTTGTTGGAGTCGGAGGAAAACCAAGGCAATCTACCTCTTCCTGAGAAATTCAAGATGAATCTTCAACTGGTCTGTCCTTCCACTTCACAAGATACTCCTTATACTGACTACTCCAGGAACTACACCCAATCCTACTGTCCAAAATTTCTGCAATCTAATCCGGTTCCTTCCGGGGCAACTATTTCTCCAAATCTGCAACAGTGTCCTCATTGAATTCTGGTTCATGATAGTCATGAAGATCTACAATGTTAAACATAGGTGAAATACTTAGACTATCCGGTAACTCCACTTCATATGCATTTCCAGAACTAAACTTCCTCAAAAATCCTGCAAGGTCCAAACTTCTTCATCTGCAATTTGTTATAAGTTCCAACTAAGAATCTCTCTTTTCTTAGATATACCATTACTTCATTGCTGACTTCCCTCATTATGTCTCCTCTTCTCATCTTCCTTTTCCTTATAATTGATGTTCATGTCCTCCAAGTGCTGCTTAACCTGAATATGCAAGGCTACAATGTGGTCTACAAAGTCTTCCACTTCTGAACTTCTCTGGTCTTCATTACTAATATCCCTTAATCTTGATACACCTCTAGGATGCACTCCGATAACAATCTCAAAAGGTGTTCTTTCGGTACTCCTATTCATTGAATTGTTGTAGGAAAACTTTTCTTGTGCAAGAATCAAATCCCAACTTGCAGTTTATCTCCAACTAAACATCGCAACAAGTTTCCCAAGCTCTAGTTAACTACTTATGTTTGTTAATTAGTCCTTAGATGAAAAGTAGAACTGAACTTCAAATCTATTTTCATATTCTTCCAAAGTGTTCTCCAACCAACAAACTTAGTGTCTCTGTCTAAAACTATGCTCTTAGGTAATCCATGCAATCTCACTACTTCATTGAAAAATAGGTCTGCTACATGTAATGCATCTGATATCTTCTTACAAGGTATGAAATTAGCCATCTTCAAGAATTTATCCACTACCACAAATATAGAATCATTCCCTCTCGGTATTTTAGGCAATCCCAGTACAAAATCCATGCTTATATCCTCCCAAGGTCTTATCAGTACTGTCAAAGGTTTGTACAATCCTGCATTCTAACTATTACCCTTTGCAACTTGAAAAAATCTACAAGCTTGCACATATCTCTTAACATCCTTATGAATATGGGGCCAAAAGTATTGCTCACTCACTAATGCTACTAGTTTGTCAATACCAAAATATCCAGCCAAACCTCCACTATGTTTCTCCTTTATCAAATTCACCCTCATATAACTCTAAGGTATGCACAACTAAACTCCTCTGAATAACATCCCATCCTGAATGAAGTAATCAAACCACTTTCTTCTATCTACCATAACTAGTTCTATACATGCTTTCCATGGTTCTTTAAAATCTAGATCATCATCATACAAGGTCTTCAAACCTTTGAATCCTAATACTGTCACTCTCATCTATGTCAGCAAATTCCTTCTCCTACTCAATGCATCAACAACTTTGTTAGATTTCCCACTTCTATGCTTCAACATAGAGGTGTAACTCTGCAATAATTCTACCCATCTCATATGTCTATGATTCAACTTACTCTAACTGTTCAAATATTGCAAAGCTTGATGATCTATATACAATACAAACTCCTTAGGAAACAAGTAATGTCTCCACTTCTTGAAGGCTTGAACTATGGCATAAAATTCCTGATGATACACTGAACATTTTCTCTAAGCATCATTCAATTTCTCACTAAAATAGGCTACTGCTCTCCCTTCCTGACTCAATACTGCTCCTATTGTTGTTCCACTTGCATCACAATCTACTTGAAATACTTTATTAAAATTCGGTAAAGCCAACACATGTTGCTCAGTCACTTTCTCCTTCAATAGTTCAAAACTTTTGTTTGCTCTGGTGGTCCACTTGAATTCCTTCTGATCTCCTCTCATGGTCTCATTCATAGGGTTACAAACTGAACTGAAATTTCTAATAAACTTCTGGTAAAAACTAGCCAATCCATGAAATGATGTTTACCTCTCCAATGCTTTCTCATGTAGGCCACTTAACAATTGCTTTCACTTTCTCAGGGTCCATCTTCAAACCATCCTCATATATCACAAATTCCAAATAACTAACTCATCCTTCATGAAAGTACACTTCTTAATATTTATCAACAACTTCTCTTCTCTCAACCTTTGCAAAACTTGTCTCAACTACAACAAATGCTTCTCTTTTGTCTTACTAAAAATTAGAATGTCATCCAAATACACAATAACAAACTTACCCAAGAATCTCTTCAATACCTCCTTCATCAGTCTCATAAAAGTACTCGATGCATTAGTTAACCTAGAAGGCATCACCAACCATTCATATAGTCCTTTATTTGTCTTAAATGTTGTCTTCCACTCATCTCCTTCTCTGATCCTAATTTGATGATATCCACTCTTCAAATCTATCTTTATAAAATATTTCGCTCCACTCAAAAATTCTATTATGTCATCCATCCTAGGCTAAGGAAATCGATATTTCACTATGATCTTATTTATTGCTCTGGAATCAGTACAGATTCTCCACTCTTCATTCTTCTTAGGTGCTAATATTGCTGGTACTGCACAAGGGTTTAGACTCTCCCTGATCAAAACTTTCATTAACAACTCCTAGACTTGTCTATTCAGCTCCTCATTCTCTGCTGATGTCATTCGGTGTGTAACTTTGTTAGGCAAACTAGCTCCAGGAACCAAGTCCATGCAATGACTAATACTTCTCATAGGTGGCGATCCATCAGGTACATTATTTGAATTGATGTCTTCATACTTTGTCAGCAAATCTTTTATCTCTTTCGGTTGTTCTCCTTCCAGATCCAGCTTCTCAGTCTTCTTAGGAATTAAGACAAAACACACATTCTCATGTCTCAATCCATCCAAGAATTTCCTTCCATCTACCAAGTAGATTTTAGAATTTATATATATTTCATTCTTCAAAGGTTCCTCCAAAGGCAACAAGGTTTTCTTCATCCCATTGGCCACAATAGTGTACATGTATTCTTCCTCCAATCATGTACTACTTGTTTATCAAACTGCCAAGCTCTACCCAACAAAAGATGACAAATATCCATATGCATAATATCACACAAGACTTCATCATGATAATTCCCAATTTTCAATTTCACCAAACATTTCTCACTTACTAACAACTTATTTTCATCCTAGATCCATGCTATCTGATAAGGCTTAGGGTGTTTCAGTCTCTCCAAATGCAACTTATTCACCATTTCTACTGAAACAAGATTATCTGAACTACCACTATCAATAACAACTTTAGAACACTTACCAAGTACCTTACATCTAGTCTTGAAAAAATTCTTCCTTTGCAAAGGCTCTTCATCTCCTCCGGTATGACAGAAAGCTCTCCTCACCACCAATAGTTTTCCATCTTCCAGTTTATTATCTAATCCGGTGGGGGTTTCTTCCATCATTGCTTCTCTTTTGGTATTTTAGGTCTTCTTACACTCAAATGCACGATGTCCTTTTCCTCCACACTTATAGAAAGTTCCTCTAAATGTCCTCTTGTATTATCTTCCAAGATTCTCATTTATGTGACCATCCAGTTCTCTCCTCCGATAGAAATTTCTATCATCCTCTCAGTATGAATTACCTTATTTTTTCACTTCCTTGTCCTTGTTCTAATCTATATAGGTTCCTCTACCTTCGGTATATCCTCTTCCTCCTTGAAATTTTCCTTCGGTAAACCTTCCACCTCTGCCTCTCTTCTCATGTCTTTTGTTTTGCTTCTCTTCTACCTTTAGGGCATACTAGTAAGCCTCTTCAAAACTCTTCAATTTGATCAAACTGAGTTCATCTTGTATAGACATCCGCAATCCATTCGAATATATTGCAACTTGTTAAACTTCAACATCAATGTGTCTGGATCTAATGTTCAACTTGTAAAATGCTTTGGTGTACTCTTTCACACTAGATTCCTTCAATCTCAAATTTTGCAACTTCTGAAATAGATTCACTTGATAATCAGCTGGCATAAACTTTGACTTCAACTTAGCATTCATCCCATCCCATGTCTTAATATTCTCTTTACCTCTTCTCTATTTATCAACTTGCAAATGCTCCCACCAAAGAGATGCATGATCTTTCAATCGGGTATAGGCATATTTCAACTCCCTTTCTTCTGCAGTGCTTTCAAAATCAAAATACTTCTCCATCTACGAGATCCAATCCAACTTCGCATCATATTTTGGTGGGGTAAAATGAGGTTTAGTATTCGCTCTACTCAAAACCCTCAAAAACCTTTCCTCATCTGGATCAACCACTGGTGGGTTTACTTGTTCTTTCAGGGTTTCTTCTTCTTCATATTCACTTACATCTTCAATATGTCAGCCTCTTCGTTGGGTAGTCTCCATGGCTTCCAACCAGGCTGCTATACCTCACAACATCTCCATCACAATAGGGTCTACATTCCCACATGCTCCACCATTCCTAGCTCCTCTACATGCCATCGTTCATGCTAGTCCTCTTCAGTTGTAGGTCGGATCTACAATCCACCACCCTACAACAATTTTTTTAGGACACGCAACCTCTTGAATGAAACTTCCCTCTAATACCACTTGAAGCAGTCTCTGGTGAGGAAGGACCTTAGAGAGATCAATCCGGACTGGTCAGAAAGAGTAACACAATGAAAACACAAAGATATGATGGAGGCAATGCAGAATAGATCATTTTATTTCATGAAAATTGATTACAACCAACTGGTAACAACCGAGTTACAACATAGTCGTCTCATAGGCCTGGTAGAACATATATAATAGGTCACAACCAGGACCCTGAATTGGAAGATCTATCTTCTACGCACAGTCACGCTACTTGATTCTTTTATTGCTTACATTCTAATGCACAATTACAGTTATATATATGACCCAAAAGATCCGATCAGCCCAAAAAGGGATCAAAACCCGAAGAACAAGACCTAACGTGTAAAAGTAACAAGGTCGATCTCTGCCAAGAGATTCCTCTGGAAAATCCAAAGGATAAAGTGTATATCATGGGAAAAGGTCAGCCACACGCCAAGGAACATTAGAATCAATGCCTAAGGCTCTACAAGATTTGGAAGGGGGTTCCGGTAGATCACCAAAATAGGTCCAGGCAACTGGTAAGAAGAAATTGTCAATTGGTAATAGGAAATTGTCAAGGAAACCGATAGTGATATCTTGCTGGAAAATGATCCAAATGTGATGCGGTCTAGAAATAAGAAAGATGATCAAGTCTTCATGTATAATCCAACTCCACATGATCTGGTGAGCCAAAACTGGGACACAGAAAGAAAAGATGAAACTGCAAATAGAAAGCAAAACAGAAAGAATTTTTTTTGGTTGATGCAAGATTTTTATGAATTGGGGATGCTTCTGGATCAATGTTTGTACTTGCATGGCTCAAATTCATGTTCCTTGGATCTAAGGGGTTTATAGATTTTCCTTAAAAATCTATGGTGATGCTCATCTATGATAGTCTATTATTTCGGGTTAAGGTATTTGGTGCTTTTTCAGACTTTTGAATCTTCCAGATGTGAAGTGGGTATGGGTGTGCATTGGTATTCTCAAAAACAATAGTTTTATAGGTTTTATAGGGTTAATAAAAAAAATTGCGGTTTTGTGGAGCTGCAGAGGAGTTATTTTCTAGACCCTATTTCTTTTGGGGTGTTAATGGATGAGATAGTTGCAATTTTGCATGCATGCTTCATGCATGGTGAGAGGAGGTGAGATTCTTTCATTGCATATGGATGTTCGTATGTGATTAGTCACTCAACATTTTATGGTGATGCTTGGTGAATTCCTAGATTATGGTGCTCGATGTGGACACGATTGACAAATTGGATTGGTGCTTGATTCGGTGTTTGAGTCATGAGGTCTACATAATTGTTCTATTTGAGATCTCACTTTGCATGTTTCATTGATTGGATCTACGATTTGTGTAATATTGTGGGCTATCTTTACCTACATGTTTGGACTGGGAGAACTCAGATTTGGACTCTCTATATCAATGAGGTTTGATTCATTGCTTATCCAAACTTATTAGCTAGCCTTGTCTCTGGTAACTTATGCATTGGTGTGGTTTCTTTGAGATGAGAGGATGGATGATAAGTGAATACTTGCATAGTCGATTGTGGGGTCTTGTAGCATGGTTTATTTCCTTGGTTTGGAGATCTTGATTTCACTTGGTGTGATTAGCTATACTTTTGTATGTGTGTGGACCTGGATGATTTTTAGATTTGGAAGATGGTGCGTCATGTGCTTGGAGATCTCGGTAGCACGTTTCAGTGGGAGCTTTAGCAGTGATTGTGTATTCATCACTTGGTGATCCAGATGATCTTCTTTAGTGATGCAGATGGTTTAGAGGGACTCTTAGATCCTATTACTGCAGAAGGGTTCTTTCATCTTTTTCATGTACATTATTTGAGGATTAACATTTTACAATCATGGAGGGATCTTAAAGTCTTTGGTGTGAGGTGTTGGTGGTTCTTGACAAGTGATGATGGTTGATAGTATGTTGGTGTTATGTCATGATATACTCTTGATTGCATGTGATCTCCCAAGAGATGCATTTGGAGTTTGGCATGGATTGATCTTTTTCTGGTTACTCTTCATGAGATTTCATCTAGAAGTATGAGGAGCTTACACCTTGATCGAACGCGAGTTCAATAGAAACCTATGAGGAGATTGCTTTTTGATGAGTCATGATGACTTGGATATCTTGGAGGAGCATTCTCATTTCCCACTCTTGTTCTACTCAGTGATTTATAACTTGAGAGGTATCGCCCATTGTTTCTTTTAGGTGGGTTATACTTTTGTTTCATTTTCATGGACCTTGAGCTGCAGCCAGATAGTTCTGGGGGATTCATTGTGAGAGATGGATAACATGGTTATCTCCTTGAAATGTGTTTTCTTTTATAATGATCATAGGGGATGGTACTAGCAGGCTAATTTCCTGAAATGGGAAATTAAGTAGTTTGATCTTCTTTGAGAGGCTTACATCCAAGTAGATTCATCATGCATATATTATGTTTGATCTCTTGAGGTTGAACGGTTTTGGATGCTAGTATGGATTTTCACATGGGGACGTGAAGGAAATCTTACTGGGTACAACTGACAATTAGAGTTTTTTGTAGAAGAACATGCGATATGTTTATGGTTAGCAATTTCTCTCTTTGGTCTTAGTGATCTTCCAATAGGTTTGGATTCACTTAGCATTGGATGTGAGGATTTTTATGGAGCTGTAGTGATTGCTAGTTTGTGGTCATATGTTGTGACTTGGGTGATGACATGGAGGTTTCTGTATCTCCTTCTTCTATCTGATGTGGAGAACTTGGGAGAGATTTGATGAGAGATGTTTCTTGCAAGAGTTTTGTGGTGAAATAGGTCTAATTCTGAGTAGACACCTAAGAGGGGGGTGAATCAGTTGTCTCAAAACTAACACAAATTTAATCTTTGGTCTGATTATTAACAATGAAAGCATAAAACAACAACACATCATGAACACACATAACACAAAGATTTTTGATGTGGAAAACCTTGTCAAGGGAAAAACCATGGTGGGAACCTACCCACAATATGATGATACTTTGTTAGAAGTATGTGAAATATTACAATGGGTAATGCACATGCATTTAGGTACACTGCCTAGAACTCACTGCTAAAAAACAAAGAAGGGCTACAACCCTAGGAAGACTCACTGTCTTACAAATAGATTTGGATCACATCCAGAAGAACAAGAATTGATAGAATAGCATCTCCTAATGCTTGGTTATAATTCCGATTAAGCACATAACAACTTCTTCTCACACTTCTTCTCAACCTCTGAAAGATTAATACATTATTGGCACATACACTCATCCATAAAATACACAATTATAAATATGTTATATTTATTTATACATGACATCAACCTTGGCAAGATCAACACATTCGACTCAACATATACAGCTTACTTACAAAAATATAACCACACATGCTACAATATCATATATAGACCAATAAATTTTAGCTAAGACATAGCACAGACCCATATCACATGCCTCGAATGCGAAAAACCTCCAAGAATTATGCATCGAACATCCACAACACGCTACAAGAATCTGGTCGGTCAAAATAATGAAGAACACTATCACACTAGAGAAAATCATCAATTACGTGCACAATGATCAATATGGACCACCAATACAAAAGGCACATGATCCAGAAACATCCACAAGTATCATGAATTATCACTACAACACCCGCAATGACTAAAATTACTAAAATCACATCATCATTATACTCAACTTCAAGAACTCTAACTGGAATGACTGTCAACTTGAAAAAATAACTTGCAGAGCTCCAAACCATGAACCAACTAAATTGAAGATACACATCAATGTCCCAAACACTCCTCCAGATCTCCAGATTAAGATATTACAATACGAAGCAATGCAGATCAAAATAATGAACACTCTGGCAAGACTGAACAACAAAAAAACCAGTCATTAACACAGATATCCATAACTCACTCAAATCTACATGCAGACCTCTGAAAATTATACTAAATCATCTATACATAATCCTCTGAAAACCCTTTAATCCACAAAATATGATCATCACCATATAGAACAAACAATCTCACTGAACTCATTGCATCACTGTCACAGATAGAGAAATATATTGACATGAATGACAACACATCTCTCAAACATCCTCAGATATCTGTCAAGCACATATTTTTAGCATACTATCAACAATTTCCAACAATCTATCCCTTTGGATTTGATGGCAACATATGATGTGATAAATAATTAATGACAAAGAAAAGGAAAATTTCTCACTCCCTCAAAACTCTTCACAATTTTTCACATAACTCTCTCCCCCTTTGACATCAATGAAAAAGGCACATATTTGCACCACAAAATACAAAAACTGACTCACTAACTACTCCCCCAGAGTAGAAGCCTCCAATCATCAATCCAGATCACAAAATATGGTCATTAAATGCACCAGACTGATGCATACCAATGCATATTAGTTCTAATTAGGAGGCACAATCACCCCTAGCTTCTCTTTGAGATACTCAAAAGTATCTTTAGGCAAAGACTTTGTGAAAATGTCTGCAATCTATTCCTTTGTAGGCACATACTCCAATCTGACTTCCTTCTCATTTACCTTATCTCTCAAAAAGTGAAACTTGATTGAAATATTGTTAGTCTTTGAATGCATCACCGGATTCTTAAAAAAGTTAATTGCACTTGAATAGTCACAATAGATAGAAATAGGCTCATCATATACTACTTTGATATGTTTCAACATTTTGTTCATCCATACTACCTACTTGTACAATTGTTAGCAGCAACAATATACTCTGCCTCTGCAATAGATAAATAAATAGAATTCTTCTTTTCACTTAATCAAGAAATCAATCTCTTTCCCAAGAAAAAATCACCACCACTAGTACTCTTTATGTCATCCACATCACTTGCCCAATCAACATCAGTAAAAGTACTCAAATTAAAATCATCATCTTTAGGATACGATAAACTAAAATCAATAGTTCCTTTCAAATATCTGAAAATTCTTTTAATAGTTACAACATGAGATTCCTTAGGACCAAATTGAAATCTAGCAATAAGACAAACAACATTCATGATATTAGGTCTAGTCTGAGTCAAATAGAGTAATCCACAAATCTCAAATCTATATCTAGTCTAATTTTCTTTAGAGGAATCATCATCCTTAGTTAGCTTACATCCGGTCACCATATGAGTTCCAACTGTCTTTATATCATCTAGACCAAAATTCTTCAATAGCTCTTTCACATACTTGGACTGA
Organism: Cryptomeria japonica; assembly: GCF_030272615.1. Classification (NCBI taxonomy): domain Eukaryota; kingdom Viridiplantae; phylum Streptophyta; class Pinopsida; order Cupressales; family Cupressaceae; genus Cryptomeria; species Cryptomeria japonica. The sequence continues at coordinate 10,190,786 of NC_081413.1, read as the reverse complement.
GATATAAAGATTTATTTATCTAACTAAGTAAATTGCAATCCCAAAAAGAATTTCATCTCTCCAATCATAGACATCTTAAAATTCACTTTGTATTTCATTAGCAAACTTTTTGCACAAACCATCATTCCCTCAAAAAATAATGTTATCAACAAAAACTTCAACAATCAGAATGTTATCATGATCAATCTTAAAATATAGATTACTATCAGTAGTACCTTTGTTGAATCCTATCTTCAACATATACTTATCTAATCTGGCATACCATGCTCTAGGCACTTGCTTCAATCCATACAATTCTTTCTTCAACCGACACACCATATCACTCTGATCAGTCAATAGAAATCCATCTGGTTGCTCAATATACACCTCTTATTCCAATTATCCATTTAGGAATGTTGACTTGACATCCATCTGATAGACTTTAAAATCTTTGTAAGAAGCATAGGCAAGAAATAATCTAACAGCTTAAATCCTCTCCAATGGAGCAAAAGTCTCCTCAAAGTCAATTCCTTCCATTTGAGAATATCCTTTTCAAACAATTCTAGCTTTATTTCTAACAACATCACCTTGCTCATTCAATTTGTTTCGGAAGACCCCTTTGGTTCCTATTACACTGTTACCCTTAGGTCTAGGAACAAGAATCCATGTATTGTTAGTCTCAATTTAATTCAATTATTCTTCCATAGCCTTTACCCAATGTTCATCTTTACATGCTTCACTTACTTCCTTAGGTCCAGTCTTAAAAATCAAACAATACTCATCTTGATCTTCTGCAATTCTTCTTCTAGTCTGAATACCTTTATTTCTATCTCCTATGATCTGATTTTCAAAATGATTCAACCTTACATACCTGGGAGTCTTATGATTTACTTGAATTTCAGACTTTTGATTTCTTTCTTCTGCATATGCACTAGTTCCTTCCTCTTGATTCACTAGACTCACCAGAACTATTTGAACTTGATTCTAGGTATGCGGTTGCTTTCCTTAATTTGCACTATCACTTTGATCATCTGAATCATATTCACAAGATTTGTACTGACTCTCATTGTCTTCATCAACCCTGATATTAGCACTCTCAACTATCTTTCTCATTCTCTTGTTATAACACTGGTAGGCCTTGCTTTTAGTAGAATAACCAATAAATATTCCTTAATCACATCTATCATCAAACTTTCCTAGATCTTCATCTCTTTTGATACAACATTTACTTCCATGGATTTTAAAATATTTAATAGTAGGAGCATGACCAAACCATAATTCATAAAGAGTCTACCGGTATCACCTTTGATATGCACCCAGTTAAGAGTGTAAATAGAAGTACTCAAAGCTTCTATCCAATAGACATGCAAAAGATTACTTCAACCATCATTAGCTTCCTGAATGGTTATGTTCTTCCTTTCCATAACTCCATTTTTCTAAGAGGTTCTTGAAGTAGAAAATTGTCTTCTTATCCCATGCTCTTCACAAAATGCATTAAACTCACCATAAGTGAATTCACCACCTTTGTCAGATCTCATACACTTTAGCTTCAAACTCATCTCAGTCTCAACCATAGCTTTGAAAATATTGAACTTCTCTAGAGATTCAAAATTCTCCCTTAATAAAGTAATCCACATCATCCTTGAATAGTCATCAATCAGCAACATGAAATATCTATCTCCTTGCATTCTTCTAACTCTATAAGGTCCACACAAATCAGTATGCACAAGATCCAATAATCCATTTGAAAAATGCTTCTTACTCTTGAAAGATATTCTAGTTTGCTTTGCTAACTGACATTCCTTGCACATAGGGTTAGCAAGTTTCATCAACTTAGGACGATCTCTCACAACCTGAGTAGAACTTATCTTAATAATGTTATCAAAATTCACATGACACGTCCTTCTATACCACAACCAACTTTAATCAATTTGAGAAATCAAAAATCTCTTTTTGACACTATTCAAGTGAAAGATATTACCTTTAGTCTTTGTACCTAATGCAATCTTGATTCCGGAGCTACCCAATATTCTACACTTGACATTCTTGAACTAAAGATCATATCTCTTGTCAACCATTTGTCAAAAACTCAAAATATTATGCTTTAGGCCTTCCACATATAAGACATCATCAGTATTGTGTTTACCATCAAGAGAAATAGAACCTCTCCCACATATTATACTAGTTTTGTCATCACCAAATTTTACAAGTCTACCTTCATACTTTTCCAAGCTCATAAAATTATTCTTATCACTTGTCATATGATGAGAGCATAAAATCATCCATTCATCTTTCTCTTCAACTTGTGCAGCCAAATCTCTTTCCACATTCATAAATCTAGCAGAATCAATAGGTATTGGATCATCTTCCTTGATAGCAATAAACACCCATTCATTATCACTTGTATTTCCTTTATCTGATTCATCATCTAAGACACCTCCATCAGCAACATAATAACATCTCTTTTTAAATTTAGGCTTGTAAGTTATCTTAGGAACTCTTTCTGGACACCTTGAGACAAAATGTCCTATCTTATTGCATGAAAAAAATTTAAGAGGAAAATTTCCTTCATACTTACCAACTCCTTTAGGTAATCTCATGGAAATCAGCACTTCAAGATCCTCAAGCTCTCACTCTTCTTCTTCCGTTTCCCTCATCTCTTTCTCATATCTTGTTATCCTCATTGAAGAACTTTCTCTCGGATCATATGTTTGCTTATCCTTTTTAGAAAGTGGATTTGAATGCAGATTCTATCTTAGGAAGGGAATCACTAAACTCACTCAACTCAAAGGCTGATAACTTATCAATCAACATATCTCTTGTCAAATCAGTCATGGTTCGGATCTCCTCAATAGTAGCAACTTTATGTTTGTAGGATGCAGGTAAAGATTTGAGCACTTTAGCAACAATCTCCAATTCTTCCAACTTTCCACTGGCACATCTAATATTGCACACTAGTTCACTTACCTTCTGCATAAAAGAAGTGATGTTCTCATCTTCGCCCATCCTCAACATCTCATACTTTCCTTTAAGGCTGTACAACTTAGCAATCTTTACATTATTGTCACCTTCATATAGGGTTTCCAACTTGTTCCAGATCTCATAAGCAGTCTACAATTCCATAACATTTGTCATCTCAGAGTCAGTCAAAGCACTCAACAATGCTTCCTTAGCCCTAATATTGTATTCAACTTCCTTTATCTCATCTAGAGTTGACGGTCCATTTGTAAGAATAGTATACTTGTTATTTGTAATAGTGCAGTAAGATTATCCAATGCATCTCAGGTGACACTCCATGCGGCTCTTCCAAAGAGAGTAGTTAGTTCCATCAAATCTCGGACTTTCCTTCTTATAAGTTGCTGTCCCGGATCACCTCAAGTAGTTAAGCTTCTCTGGAGGAACGTGCTCTGATACCAATTGATGAAATAGATCTGATTCCGGGCATACAACTGAGAGGGTGAATTAGTTGTCTCAAAACTCACAAATTAAACTTAGTTTTGATCTAATTATCAATCATGAAAGCATAAATCGATAACACATTATGAATACACATAGCACCAAGATTTTTGACGTGGAAAACCCAGTCTAGGAAAAACCATGGTGGCAACCTACCCACAATATGATGATAATTTATTAGAAGTATGTGAAATATTACAATGGGGAATGCACATGCATTGAGACATATTTCCTAGAGCTTACTGCTCAAAAACAAAGAAGGGCTACAACCCTGGAAAGACTCACTATCTTACAAGCAGATTCAGATCACATCTAAAAGAACATGAACTAATAGAATAGCATCTCCTAATGCCTGGTTACAATTCTGATTAAGCACATAGCAAATTCCTCTCACACTTATTCTCTGCCTCCAAAAGATTAATACATTATTCACACATACACTCATCCACAACATACATAATTACAAAGATGTTACATTTATTTATACATGACATCAACCTTGGAAAGATCAAAAAGGTCGACTCAACACACACAACCTAATTACAAAAATATAACCATACATGGGCGTGTGCACTAAGATGGTGGTCAGAAAAGTGGACACCACCCAAAAAAAACTTGGAAAAATAGGCAGCGTGTATGTGGTTTTAAAATTTCAAATTCCCGCATACGTGCTTAGGTTTGTTCTTCCTGAGCCTAGAAAAGGTAGCGCATACGGGCTACGGCTAGGAAAATTAGCACGTACGCACTAATAATCCTAGTAAAATTGCGTACGCAATGCCTGATAAAAAAAGTTTTTAAAAAAAACTGTGTCCTCATTTACTTGAAAAGCGCATTTTTTAATTTGTTTCTTTCCCATTTCCTAACCTAAACCGTGAATGGGGTGCTAAATTTGTCCTCCAGGCTATGGATCAAGGTTAGTTTTTGTTTATTTTTCTCTTTTTTTCTGGTTTATGCAATTTGTTTTACATTTTGAATTTAATTTCATTAATTTTGATTAGGTTTTTTCATTTTTTGTTTCAAAAACCAGATTCTTCTAATCCAGAACAAGAACAACCAAATGCACCTCCTGAAAACACACAAGAACAACCCCCAATTCCTCCTTTTGACCGCACAACCGAAACATAGGAAGAATTAATTAATCAGTTAGGGCAAAATACATCCAAAACCAATAGACTGATTGTAGAATTGAAAGCTTCTGAGCTTGACCATCATCAATCCCTCGCCACTAGCCTAGAAACATTAGCTAGTGGTGCCATAGCTATTTCCACATAAATTACCAAATGGGGAAGCTTTAGGGATAGGTGTCATCAATTCTATGCCAATGGGCTATCATACGATGGAGTTAAAAACAAAAATATTTCTAAACAACAAATATGTGCCCTTTTTGTTGACCCCAAAATTGGTCAGTCATTACCTCCTAATGCAAAGAGGTTTCCCATACATTGGTGTACCAATGTGCAGATGAAGAATCTTTTTTGGCAGAGGTGGTGGATGGTCTTTGATGATCCTCCTTGTAATAATTATGAGGTGCCATTATATTTTTTGAGAAAAATATATTGTGAGTTTGTGCTCAATGTGCGCCCAAATTATTTTGACATGAGAGAGTTTCATGGTAGAGGTGGTGGCTCTGCCCAAGATAGACCTGGAGCCTGTAGGCGATTAGCTGCGGAGAGTCACCGCCCCCTAGCACCCAAACCCAAGGTGCATCAGGCTATCCCATTAGAGCTGAAAGAGTCGATGGAGCTATAGACTCTTTAGGAAGCCACAACATTGACTAGTGTTATCATCTAGCATGGGACATCATTAGCACACCCTATTGTATTCGATGATGAGCCATTAGAGGGTGACAGAGAGCCCATTGAGCATATGTGTGTCAGTTTCTTGGGGATATGGTTGGGGATAGATGATGCAACTGGTGCAGATGGATACTCATATCATCTATGCATGATTTGTGGTTTTAGATGTCAGGTTCACATGGTTGAGGATGTCACACTGACAGATGAGTTGATGGACATGGTGTTTGCCCATGAGCCACAGACACAGGTGCGTTGATTTGAATTAGAAAGATTTTATTTATCAGTCACTTTAATTTTGTAATTATATAAATGAATTTTCATTTATACATCGATTTAAATTGAGACAAATAATATGCATTTCAGGATGCAGCAGTTGTATCCCATACACCTCCCCCAGTTACCACAGCTGCAACTTCGACGCCTGAGGTATAAATTTTGTAACATGTTAAAATAGAATAATACACTTTGAATTCAAAAAAATACAAGATATACTAACTATCTTTAATGCTTGGTCCAATTTCTGGTTTGTAGGTGTTGACAGGGGACGAAATGTCCCAGATTGATGACATCACGCTGTCGGTGATCAATTTTGGCCTACACGGTATCATATTTTGTACAACTCTTTATGTATTGTTTTGATGGAATATGCAAGTCATTTCATTTTATATTTTTAAAATTATGTTTAATTTATTATCTGTACTAATATCTCATGTTAATTTTCTATTTTTAGGGCACCCCCTCCGCGTCTAGGGCTCGTCGGAAGAAAAAGAATATCTCGAAGACGCCAAAACATGTGAAGAAGGTAATTGAACACATTTTTAGTTGTACAATTGTTTGAAAATGTTGAAATCAAGTATTAGTTGGGGTTTGTAGATTGATTAGTGTTTTTTGTCTATTTTACATGTACAACGACCATTGAGCTTTCTGGATATGTTGAATGCACTTGATTCGCCTGCGAATCAAGAGAGGGCAGAGGTATGTATCTCTACTTTATTTTCTTGATTTCATGATTATATGCACGTGTACATGTGAACTTGTGATATATTATAATCTTATATTTTTTCATACAGGAAATATCCATACCTATTTCGTCAATGATGAACCCTCCTCCTTGCACTGGAGAAGCATATCAGGATCCGGTACACTTTTGTTTGATATGCAAAATTAATTGTTTTCAACCTTCAATACTTATCATTATATTAATTGTATTTAATCTTTGTACATTTTTTGTATAGGTAATAGAGACCATTTCTACATCGATGGTGAGCCGTCCTCAGTCCATTGGAGAAGCATCTAAGGCACAGGTACATCATTGTTCTCTATATTATAGCTTTTAAGTGTTTTTGATATATTTATGTTAGTACATTGTATTAATTGTACATTAATCTACAATAGACTTGTTCGCGGTACGGCCATAACGTGGATCCATTTAAGTATGTCTTCAAGAAAACTCCTAAGAGTGACAAGGAGAGGAGAGCAAAGACATTATCTCCTGGATCAGCCGATGAGGTAATCTACATTTCAATTGCAAAGAAATTAAAGTTAAATGCATAGTTATGATGTTAATTGTGAACTATTTTCTACAGAAGAATTCTAACTTGGCTTTTGAATTGTGGTTTTGTAGCCATCTACAGAGCCGCGTACTATGCCGAAGAGGCTTAATTTTGATGATCCATCAGAAGTTTAGGATCATATAGTGTTAGTTTTGGTCATAGAATGATCAATACATATAGATATATTCTACATTTTTATTGTATATCGATTTGGACATGGCATATGCCACATTTTTGTAATACTTGTATTGACTTGGCAGACATGCCTTTTTTCATATATATAAATATCGATATTCGATCCAATAAATGTGTAATGAGTTTATTATTTTGTATTCGTTGTATTTTGTGGTTGTCCTTTTATAAATTTAAATGAATATTTGCATATGTAATCAACAAAATGAATATAAACAACAAAAATTAATGATATAAAGCATTGCAATCGTGGAATATGATTTGATAAAATTTCTAAAATGTTGAATACACCCTACAAAACTCCTTGTATTCAGTTCATTATTGTGTATTCGTTGTATTTGGTGGCTGCCCTTTTATAAATTTAAATGAATATTTGCATATGTAATTAACAATATGAATATAAACAACAAAAATCAACAATATGAATTTAAACAACAATGTGTTTGGTGCGAAAGCACCCTCACGCTCGCAATGGTCAAATTTTGTTCCTCGTGTGCACAAACCAATGTTGCGAGCACGTCCGGGTGGGCAGGTTTACTCTAGGCATGCCACTGTCATGCATTCCAAAGCACCAGAACGTCAAGAGTCATACCCTACCGATGAGATCTCTCAAGTGCCCTGAGTCCAAAAAATTGTCAAAATTTGATGGACTATTTCTTCCAATCCATGACACATACAGTCCATGTGTTTGATCCTGTGGGGTCACATGAGGCTCCTTTATAATGTCCTATCTCGATTTTCGACGAATCAAAGCCATTTTCAATTACTAGCATTTTTTTGCCTGCTCAAAAAACCGTCAGTTGCTTTCAAGGAAAAGTTACAAGATTGGCTATAATTGATTATGTTCCTTGTGTACACAAATCGACATTGCGAGCGCATCTGGGTGGGATTTTTTACACTAGGCATGCCCCTGTCGTGCATCCCAAAGCACCAGAACATCAAGAGTCATACCTTACTGGTGAGATCTCTCAAGTGCCCTAAGACAAAAAAATTGTCAAAATTTGATGGACTGTTTCTTCCAATCCACGACACATACGGTCAATTTGTTTGATCTTGTGGGGATGCATGAGGCTCCTCTACAATGGCCTATCTTGGTTTTTGATGACTCAAAGCCATTTTCAATTAGTAGCATTTTTTTGCCTACTCAAAAAACCGTCAGTTGCTTGCAAGGAAAAGTTGCAAGATTGGATAGAATTGATTATGTTCCTCATGTGCACAAACTGACATCACGAGTACCTCTGGATGGGCATGTTTATGCTAGGCATTCCCCTATCGTGTATCCCAAAGCACCAGAACGTTGAGAGTCATACCCTACCGGTGAGATCTCTCAAGTGCCCTGAGTCCAAAAAATTGTCAAAATTTGATGGCTTGTTTCTTCCAATCCACGACACATACGGTCAATCTGTTTGATCCCATGGGGTTGCGTGAGGCTCCTCTACAATGGCCTATCTTTGTTTTTGATGAATCAAAGCCATTTTCAATTAGTAGCATTTTTTCGCGTACTCAAAAAACCGTCAGTTGCTTGCAAGGAAAAGTTGCAAGATTGGCTAGAATTGATTTTGTTCCTCATGTGCACAAACCGACATTGCGAGCATGTCTAGGTAGGCATGTTTACACTATGCATGCCCCTATCGTGCATCCCAAAGCACCAGAACGTCGAGAGTCATACCCTATTGGTGAGATCTCTCAAGTGCCCTGAGTCCAAAATATTGTCAAAATTTGACGGACTATTTCTTCCAATCCACAACACATACAGTTGATCTATTTGATCTTGTGGCGTCGCGTGAGGCTCCTCTACAATGGCCTATATCAGTTTTTGATGACTCAAAGCCATTTTCAATTAGTAGCATTTTTTTCGCCTACTAAAAAAACTGTCAGTTGCTTGCAAGGAAAAGTTGTAAGATTGGCTAGAATTGATTTTATTCCTTGTGTGCACAAACTGACATTGCGAGCACATCTGGGTGGGTATTTTTACGCTAGGCATGCCCCTTTCATGCATCCCAAATCACCAGAACGTCGAGAGTCATACCCTACCGGTGAGATCTCTCAAGTGCCTTGAGTCCAAAAAATTGTCAAAATTTGACGGACTATTTCTTCCAATCCACAACACATACGATCGATCTGTTTGATCTTGTGGGGTTGTGTGAGACTCCTATACAATGGCCTATCTCAGTTTTTGATGACTCGAAGCCATTTTCAATTAGTAGCATTTTTTCGCCTGCTCAAAAAACCGTCAGTTGCTTGCAAGGAAAAGTTGCAAGATTGGCTAGAATTGATTTTGTTCCTCGTGTGCACAAACTGACATCGCGAACGTGTTTAGGTGGGCATGTTTATGCTAGGCATTCCCTTGTTGTGTATCCCAAAGCACTAGAACATTGAGAGTCATACCCTACCGACGCAATGTAGAAGTTGCTTGACAATTTTTTTGACAACAATGACAATTTTTGCTCAAATTGTATCTAGTCTCAATCTATCACCCCTATGACCTAATAATGACTCAAATAATTATCCATGATTATACAAGAATCAAGAATGCTCATGATTGAATAGGGACACATCACATATATTCAAAACATAGTCACAAAACATTGTCACATATTATTAAAAAATTTGCCTCTAAATATGGTCAAATCAGCTCTTGGCTATTTGATTATACAAAAAATTGTCTTACAAATAATCTCATGGGCTTTTATACAAAATTTGGCATTACAATATATGCTATTGAGCTCATCGCCATTTTAATATACAAATCATCTCATGGGCTTTTATACAAAATTTGGCATTACAATATGTGTGATTTAGCTCATCGCCATTTTAATATACAGAATTTGGCATGTACACATGTACAAATCAGCTCATTGCCACTTAAATATACAAAATTATGCCCCTAAACATGTAAAAATCAGCTCATGGGCATTTATATATACAAAAAATGAATATAGAATAATTCGTCAACGATTTATACAAAATTCTTAAAATCATTCTACTCCGAACTGTAGAATCAATCAAGTGAGCCTTCAGGATTGGCTCTAACCCGTATTGTGTCAAGTATTGCCTCGTGGTCAGATTCATGAACTTTCCATAAAATCTTGTTATGAGGTCCACCACAATACTTCATCAAATGAATATTTGTTGCAACAACAAGGTTAGAGAAATGAAGAATATGTCTGTGTGTTTCAAAGTCCTCGAACAACCAAACATCAGAATTCTTGATAGGGTATCTCCGAAGCCATGTTCCTGTCACGACAATAGACCCTATTGGGTACTCAATACCCTCTCCGTCAATGATTGTGGTTGTCAATTTTCTTTTAGGCTCAACACAACGACACAAATAGTAATTTGTTCCTTCTTCATTGTTCTCTTCTGCAACAACTGCATACACATGACCTGCATTTTATAAAGTGTTAATTAATACCAAAAATAAAGTATGATGTACAACAAAAGGAACCAAAAAGAATACTAGCAAAAAAATTAACTTAAAAAATTACCTGAATCCACTAGGTCAAATACATGGTCAAAATCCACTGATGTCTCCATCTGGCTCAATTGCAGTGCTTTGGGAATTTGATATGAATCAATGGGAACCAACGGTCTACAAGACCATTTGTCAACCCACTCTTCTGATTCACATTCTTCCCACAAACAATACATGCATGAAGAGAAAAAACATACCATCTATCTCATATAAATTACCAATGAACTTGAATTTGAACTCATAAATAAGTGCATGTCACTCGATTCTGCAGCTGTACAACAATCTAGATAGTTTTCAATGTTAGATTCAGTAATCAACCAAAAATATCTACGAACCAATGACGTACCTAGATAACCTAGACCCATCATAGACTTACACCATCACACAATTATTTCTGCATCTACGAACTCAGCACCACCTTCGTACTTCAATTCTTCCCTAGCTAGGGCTCTTTTCACACATGCTCTTGCACCATCGTGCTCTCCCTTACCATGTCCAGCCTCAGTGAAATTCCAAAAATGTTGTACACCGCTTGTCACATGCATCCTTGTCAGCCAATAAAACATCCTTGCAATCTTGAATTGTGCGGTGCAATTATCTGACCATATTAAGTGTCGATTGTATTGTATGTTCATTTCCCTTAAACTATCATAGAAAACTTTAAAGCATCCTTGTACAAACTCTGATGAATGAGTACGATCATCACTTATGTAGAAGTGATACTCTCTTACAACCTTTCTATCCTCCTCTGTGCTATCATCTGCATGCATGAATGCTATCTGTACAAAAATAGAAACTTGTGTAGAGTGATAATACATGGATTGCACTTCATTTTGAGGTTGTAGTGTATAATTTTCAGTGAAATCAATGATAGAGACAATGGTGTCAAGAGGAAATGTGTCCTTACACAACTTGAATTGCTCATCTAACCATCGAGCTCTATGTGTATGCATTATGTACTCATAAACTAGTTTCTCTTGAAACATTTTCATAAATTGAGCTACACATATATCATTTTCCACTAGCTCACATCTCTTCAAATCTTTTCCATCTTTAATTCCATATGTGATTGTCTTGTATTTTCTAGAAGAAACTAGTTTCGTACCAATTTCATGTGTGCTCTCCAAATGTATGCATCTTGGTAAACGTTGCAAACCACCCCATATAGCACAAGAACCTTCCAAACAAGGCATCTTATAATAAATGCAACCATCATGTCTATTACATAACACACTTGAAATAAATTCTCTTGCCGACTTAGGAGGTGCTTGTATATTACATTCCTGCAAAACATCATTAGTGTGCAAAGTAGAACAAATATGACGAAAAATATCATAATGCATGGAAAATTCAATATGCATCCTACAACAACACGTGGTGCATACATGATTAATCTTAATATAAAAAGGTTTTGCCATTTCAAAAAATCTTTGAGAAATTTTTATTTGAGGAAACTTTTGAAGGAATCTTTCATAAAATTTAGTTTGAGTCATATCCAAATAGTATTTCACATGTGGCTCATGATCTTTAGACACAATTCACCTTCTAACAACATCTCTTTGGTTGGGTGATACTCTTGTGTTGAAAAAATTTCAATTAATGTTTTTAGTGCATCTACAACAACCTTGTCTTTGTGTGGTAGTCTACCTGAGAATGCCCAAAGAGAATTATTGTTAGGTTCCTCTATTTGTTCTTGCCTTTTTAATGCTTTACTTAAAGTTGTTCTACTAACGTTCAATGACTTACTTGTTTTGCTTATCAAACGATCTTTTTTTATTTTCTTGCTCATTATGGTTGATGTAATGACACGTCAAGTAGCATTAGAATCTTTACTATGTGATTTTGAACCAATAGATTGATATTCATCAAATAGATTTATGAAAATAGTTCTTTCACTGTTACTTTTAGATGATCTTAGGCCTAGAATTTTCATTGTCTCTCTAAAATTCAAATTTTTAATCATTTGAACAATTAATTGACATCTTGTGGTTTGATTTAAGTTTTTAAAATAGTTTTGCCATATTCTTTTAACCATTCTCCTACAAGTTCGTTCATTCATTTTATTGGGCATTGACTTCAATATATTCTCATCAATGTCAATTAGATACTTTGGTTTCCTACGAATGATTCTAGGAGGTGTTAACATCGGTGCATTATGTACATTCAATTCATCAAGTAGAGAAGGTGTAATATGTTCATCATTTAATTGATTATTCAATGTGGTATCTTCTTCAATTGCATTAGGTTCAAAGGGTAAATTATCAAATGTTTCTTCTTCAATTGCATTAGGTTCAAATGGTAAAATATCAAATGTTTCTTCTTCAATTGCATCAGGTGGATTATATTCGTTTGGTAAATCGAATTGAGATGTTGAGGTTGACATACCTTCTTCTCCCATTGTTCTTATGTCACGCAATTTCTTAATATGCTACCTTTGTCTTTCCTTTTGAGCCTCTCATTGTTCCATTGTTCCTCGCTTGTTCTTTCCTATGGTTGAGATCGGTTGACCTAAATAGAATCATATTACATATATATGTAAAGAAAAGTTCAAAAATAAATAAATAACCATAAGTATGCATCTTATCACTATTTTTTGGAATCAAACTATTAAACAATCACAATTTAATCATTTGAAACCATGCAAAAACAAAAAACTAATAAAAACAACAATTCAATCATTTGAAATCATGCAAAAAACAAAAAATTCACTTACTTTTATGTATACAACAGTGATAGAAGTGCAGACATAGTTCAAGTGGGGCTTAAAAATGACCTCAAAAACTTCTTTTGAGGCCGTTGAGGCTCTTGGGCAACTAAAACTATGTCTCTAAACCGCGTACGCACTACATTGATAACCGCGTATGCGCTGCTAGGCCATAAAAT